>NC_091341.1:30659656-30916908 GCF_038502225.1 Cherax quadricarinatus | reverse complement strand
CCCAGATGCTCATGAAAAAGAAAATCCAATCCTTATAGAAACTTTGTCGACGAACTCTTGATGGATCGTCATGAGTAAAGAGTTAAAAGTCTTTCGTCACTGTCTCGGCGATTCCTGGAAGATACCGCCAGTTGGACAAATACAAGAGAAGCTTTCAAAGACTCGGTTGATACACTATTCTCAGTCTTCATTCAAAGTCATTATGGCTAAAATATTTGCGAATATAAGCCACGTCAGTGGTGACGTGTACTTAGCTCAGTGGTGACGTGTACATATCTCAGTGGTGACGTGTACTTAGCTCAGTGAAAACCTGTTTGTGTGCTCTCTGTGAATCTGAACCAGGATGCCCTCTCTTGAGCAACTTTACCAGCAGCTGAAAGAAGAGCTTAGGGTTGCTAAGCAGGAGATACGGCGATTAAGGGAGGAGAACAAGAGGATTCGAAGTAATCCTCCTGTTGTGAGTCCCCAGGTTAAGAGGGAAGCTTGGTCAGTGGCAGGGGCAACATGGAACCAAGCTGAGGATCAAGAAGACTGATAAATTAGACACATGTGCAACTCTTGGGTATCTTTATTGAGGAAACGTTTCGCCACACAGTGGCTTCATCAGTCCATACGTAGGAGAAACTTGAAGAACAGGAGGAGAATGAGGTAATCAGTCCCTCAACCTTGAGTCGATGTGTTCAGTCCATCAATCTTGAATAGAATACGTATTCTTGAATAGAATATGTATTCTATTCAAGATTGATGGACTGACCACATCGACTCAAGGTTGAGGGACTGATTACCTCATTCTCCTCCTGTTCAAGTTTCTCCTACGTATGGACTGATGAAGCCACTGTGTGGCGAAACGTTTCCTCAATAAAGATACCCAAGAGTTGCACATGTATCTAATTTATCAACATGTCGGTTCTCTGAACCATTCATCTTCAAAGATCAAGAAGACTGTTGGAGAGGCAGAAACAACGAGGACCCAGAAGACTACTGTGGAAACTTCCAACCCATTTTCGGTGCTACCTGACGCATGTGGGTGTTCTACTGGGAATGTCACAACGAGCACCAAGGAAGCATTGGCTGACGTGAGTGAGACATCCCTAGAAACCCCAACGAAAACCATCGAGAACGTCTTGACGAATTCCAAAAGTGAAGGTGAAGTGCTACCTAACGAATGAGAGTCGACTACTGGGAACATCACGACGGACGTCGCCAAGGAAGGTAAAAACATTGTTGTTGTTAGGGATAGCCAGATTAGGTACATGGATAGGGCATTCTGCTTGAAGGATAGGAGTAGAAGGCAGAGAGTGTGTTTTCCTGGGGCTGGGATGAAAGATATTGTTAGCCGTCTGGATGACATCATGAGAGGTAATGGGAGCAATCCTATTATCTGTCTCAGTACTGGAGGCAACGATGTTGGCAGATGTAGGAGTGAGGGCCTGATTAGCAGGTATAGGTCAGCAATAGAGATAATTAGGAGGAAGGGTGGGAAACCTGTCATATGTGGTATTTTGCCAAGGAGAGGAGTTGGAAATGAATGGTTGTCCAGAGCAATTGGTGTCAATAGAGATAATTAGGAGGAAGGGTGGGAACCCTGTCATATGTGGTATTTTGCCAAGGAGAGGAGTTGGAAATGAATGGTTGTCCAGAGCAATTGGTGTCAATTGCTGACGGGACAAATACTATAAGGAAAATGCGGTGACATTCATTGACAACTGGGACCTCTTCTATGGCAGAAATGACATGTATGCCAGGGATGGGGTTCACTTATCTAGGTCTGGGGTGGGAGCACTGGCCAACGCAGTGGAGGGAGCTGTTAGGTCTTTAAACTAGGAATAGTTAGTGGTATGGGTTTTGGAGGGAAAACAGTGAAGTCCCAGTGTAGCAATATGAGTACTAAGACAACTAGTAATAGGCACAATGAGGAGGATATTGGAAAGCCAGAGGCACTAATTTACAAGGACAGTAATAGGTTTAGCGGAATAACAGAAAGGAGCAGGAAGGGTAAAGAGAAAGGAGGGTCCTTAAATATATATTACACAAATAGTCGTAGTGTTAAGAATAAGATGGACGAGTTGAGACTAGTTGCTAGTGCAGGTAACATTGATGTATTTGCCTTAATTGAGACGTGGTTCAATATGAGAAATGGGGACATGCCTGCGGAATGTCACATTCAGGGTTTTAAATTGTTCCAAGTAGATAGAAGTATCGGGAAGGGGGGTGGGGTGGCATTGTATGAGATCGCTTGAACTGTTGCATGAAAACGGGCATTAAGTCTAAAGTAACACATACAGAGTCTGTTTGGATAGAATTTTCAGAGGGGCATGAAAAATTGATTTTAGGTGTGATATACGGTCCCCCAAACTTAGATAGGGACCAACGGAGACTACTATGGGAGGAAATTGTTAGGGCCACAAGACTCGATAATCTTCAACTTCAGTCATATTGATTGGAATTTCTTGACTGGGAATTTAGAATCGTACGACTTCTTAGAGGTAGTTCAGGATTGTTTTTTGAAGCAGTTTGTGACAGAACCTACAATGGGTAATAGCCTGCTTGACTTAGTTCTGGCAAACAATGAATCCCTTGTTAATAATTTAGAAATTTCAGAGGAGCTCGGTGCTAGCGATCACAAATCAATTACATTTAGCATTGAATGGAAGTATGATAGTAGGGATAACTCAGTAACAGCCCCAGATTTTCGCTTAGCAGATTACGATGGGCTTAGAGAACACTTATCATCTGTTGACTGGGGTAACGAAGAGAGCTGTCAATATGACAGTTTTCTGAACACTATACATGCTGCTCAAAGAACGTTTATCCCATATAAAGAAATTAGATCAAACAGAAATGACCCAAAATGGATGAATAATAGGCTGAAATATCTACTAGGGCATAAGAAAGGAATTTATAGGCGTATCAAAAGAGGTGAGGGTCATCTTATGAATCAGTATATTGACATTAAGAGGGACATTAAAAAGGGGATAAGAAAAGCTAAAAGGGACTATGAAATTAAAGTTGCTAGGGATTCTAAAACTAACCCAAAAAGTTTTTTCCAGGTCTATAGAACAAAAGTTAGAGATAAGATAGGTCCCCTTAAAAATAGCTATGGGCATCTTACTGACAAAGAGAATGAAATGTGCTCGATTTTAAATAATATTTTTCTCTCGGTTTTTACACAGGAAGACACTAACAATATTCCAGTAATTAATTTTTATAGTGGGCCTGAAGAAGATAAATTATGTAACATCACAGTCACTAATGAAATGGTTGTGAAGCAGATAGACAGACTGAAGCAAAATAAGTCGCCTTGTCCTGATGAGGTTTTTTCAAGGGTTCTTAAGGAATGCAAAATGGAACTCTGTGAACCACCATTTATCTCTTCAAACAGGTGTAGTGTCTGATATGTGGAAGATGGCTAATGTAATTCCTATTTTTAAAACAGGGGACAAGTCGTTACCCTCAAATTACCGCCCAATAAGCCTGACCTCAATTGTAGGCAAATTACTAAAGTCAATTATCTGAGATTATAAGAAGCCATCTGGATAAGCATAGCTTGATTAATGATACTCAGCATGGATTCACAAGAGGCCGGTCTTGTCTAACTAATTTATTAACTTTCTTCAGTAAAGCTTTTGAGGCTGTTGACCACGATAAAGAATTTGATATTATTTACTTAGATTTTAGTAAGGCTTTTGATAGAGTTCCGCACCAAAGACTGTTGAAGAAAGTGGCAGCTCATGGCTTTGGGGGAAAAGTGCTCTCGTGGATCGAGTCATGGCTCACAGACAGGAAGCAGAGAGTGTCCATAAATGGGGTTAAATCCGAATGGGGATCTGTAACAAGTGGCGTTCCACAGGGATCAGTCTTGTGCCCGTTGTTGTTTATAATATATATCAATGATCTTGATGAGGGAATTACTAGTGATATGAGCAAATTCGCCGATGACACAAAGATAGGTAGGATAATTGATTCAAACGTAGATGTTAGGGAACTTCATGAGGATTTAAACAAACTCTATTCTTGGTCAGAAAAGTGGCAGATGCAGTTCAATGTAGATAAATGCAAGGTTCTGAAGCTCGGGAGTGTCCATAACCCTAGCACTTATAAGTTAAATGATGTAGAATTTAGCCATACAGATAGTGAAAAGGACTTGGGGGTAATGGTGAGCAACAACCTTAAACCAAGACAGCAATGGAATTGAGACACTTATGCAACACATGGGAATCTTTATTGAAGAAACGTTTCGCCACACAGTGGCTTCATCAGTCCAATACAAAGTAGAAATGGGTAAGGAGAGTAGAAGTATGAGGTAATCAGTCCCTCAACCTGGATTCGATGTGTTCAGTCCATCACTCTTGTAGTAACTTACTACAAGAGTGATGGACTGAACACATCGAATCCAGGTTGAGGGACTGATTACCTCATACTTCTACTCTCCTTACCCATTTCTACTTTGTATTGGACTGATGAAGCCACTGTGTGGCGAAACGTTTCTTCAATAAAGATTCCCATGTGTTGCATAAGTGTCTCAATTCTTCAACTTGTCGGTTTTCAAAACCATTCATCACAAGACAGCAATGCCTAAGCGTACGTAATAAGGCAAATAGATTACTGGGATTTATATCAAGAAGTGTAAGCAACAGAAGTCCAGAGGTCATACTGCAGCTTTATACATCATTAGTAAGGCCTCACCTAGATTATGCAGCTCAGTTCTGGTCTCCATATTACAGAAAGGACATAAATTCGTTAGAAAACATTCAGCGTAGGATGACTAAATTAATACATAGCATTAGAAATCTTCCTTATGAAGAAAGATTGAAGACTCTTAAGTTACATTCACTTGTTAGACGAAGAATGAGGGGAGACCTGATCGAAGTGTATAAGTGGAAGATAGGTATTAATAAAGGGGATATTAACAAGGTCTTGAGGATATCTCTCCAAGAGAGAACCCGCAGTAATGGATTTAAATTAGATAAGTTTAGATTTAGAAAGGACATAGGAAAGTATTGGTTTGGAAATAGGGTAGTTGATGAGTGGAACAGTCTACCTAGTTGGGTTATTGAGGCTAGGACTTTGGGTAGCTTCAAATTTAGGTTGGATAAGTACATGAGTAAAGGACCTGCCTAGTATGGGCCAACAGGCCTGCTGCAGTGTTCCTCCTTTCTTATGTTCTTAAAATATTGAAATAATTTATCTACCCGTCCTCGTGGTCTATACAACTTATCAAGAGGAACCTGTATCACTACCACTACCAAGCGCCAGATCAGTTAGGCTGTGATGCATCAGTTAGGCTGTGATGCATCAGTTAGGCTGTGATGCGGACCGACAGCAGCTACAGCGAGAGTACGGAGAGCCATTTTTAAGAACATAAGAACATAACAATGGAGGAACACTGCAGAAGGCCTACTGGCCCATGCGAGGCAAGTTCTTATCAAAACGACCTCTACGCAAAGCAACCCAAGAAATAACTCCCGTATCCAATGACACCAATCAAACCCAGCCCCTCTCACCCATATATTAGTCCAGTCTCTTCTCAAAGCTACCCAAGGTCCTAGCCTCTACCATCCCACTGGGAAGACTGTTCCACGCATCTACAACTCTGTTAGAAAACCAGTACTTACCTATGTCCTTTCTAAATCTAAATTTATCCAACTTAAATCCATTATTTCTGGTTCTTACCTGGTTCGACACCCTCAGTACTTTATTAATGTCTCCCTTGTTTATGCCCGTCATCCACTTATACACTTCAATGATATCTCCCCTCATTCTAGGCCTCTCCAGAGAGTGGAGATTTAAGGCTTTGAGTCTATCTTCATACGGGAGGTTCCTTACACAGTAAATCATGTTGGTCATTCTTCTCTGTATGTTCTCTAATGAGTCTATATCCATCCTGTAGTAAGGGGACCAAAACTGAGCAGCATAATCTAAATGAGGCCTCACTAGTGATGTATAGAGCTGTAAAATAACTTTTGGACTCCTGTTACTTATACTTCTTGAGATAAATCCAAGTAATCTGTTGACCTTGTTGCGCACACTAAGGCACTGCTGTCTTGGCTTTAGATTTCTGCTTACCATGACTCCCAAGTCTTTTTCACATTCTGTATGACCAAGCTCTACTTCACCTAGATTATAGCTTCGAGGGTTATTTTCATTACCAAGGGCAAGTACCTTACACTTATCCACATTAAACTTCATCTGCCATTTTTCAGACCAAGACATTAATTTGTTCAAATCGTCCTGGAGTTCATATCCTCCTCAGAGTGAATTATACGGCCTATCTTTGTATCATCAGCAAACTTACTCATATCACTCGTAATCCCTTCATCAAGGTCATTAATTTAAATTATGAACAAGAGAGGGCCCAAAACTGATCCCATATAATGCAACTCCTCCCCCTTCCCATTACATCTATCCACATTGAATAACTTAAATCCCTGAATATTACACTCAGCAGTCATATCCTGACTCTTTAAATCATACCACTTTTCAGTTAATGCAATGATATCAAAGTTCCCAGCACATGCTACCAAACGTAGTTCATTAATTTTATTTCTTGCACTTCGACTGTAAGCATAAAACACCATCATATGTTTTTTCTGCACATTTTTCCTATTCATCTTTGCTTTTACACAATTTCTGAAATTATCATTACCCAGAGTTACTCCATGACATGTAAAGTAAAAGGACACAAGTGCAACTAATGTGACATTTATTGTGGCAACGTTTCGCTCTCCAGGAGCTTTATCAAGCCATTACAAACAATACATGGACACAGAGGGTATATAAAGGCTCAGAGTGAGGTGAATACTAGTGAGGTACCATTCCGATGTTCACTAGTGGTAGTAGTAGTAGTAGTAGTGGTAGTGACAAAAGCAATTAATTCGTACATGAGTAAAAGGATACAAAAGCTATTACTTGGGTAACATAAAAATAGGTTGGACAAATATAAACTGGAATGAGGCAGGTTGTTTCAGTGTTCACTCTCTGTGCTTTGTGTAGTATAACAGGAGAGACTATGTGATGGCAGGGTTTACAGTTTTCAGGAGGATTCTTGCTAAGACTTCGGAGATGGTGAAGCTGCCGTTGTTTTGTTTAATTGTATTCGAAACAGCGATCAGTGCTGATTCAAGGCATTTGCGTGTGCGGAAATTAGTTTCTTTTATCACTAATTGGGCGTCTCTGAATTTCATAAGATGATTGGTGGAATTTCGGTGTTGTACACAGGCGTTGTTTATGTTGTCGTTCCTACATGCGTATATGTGTTCATTGAGGCGGGTGTCGAGGTTTCTTGCTGTTTCACCTACGTAGATCTTGTCACAGCCTCCACAGGGTATAGTGTAAACTCCTGCATTGACTGGTTCGTGGTGCTTGGGTTTTGTCCTGGTTAGATCCTTTATTGAAGTGGTAGAAGCGATGGCGACTCTGGCGTTAGCTTGTGAAAGTACTTTTGAGACGTTTAGTGCAACCTGGCTGTTGGGAAGAATTATAACTTTGTTGGGAGCGGTGTTGATGCGTGGAGAATTGATGATCTGAAGAGCTCTTTTCTTGCAGTCTTTGATGAAAAAAGAAGGAAATTGTAACTCAGTGAATGTTTGGTGAATGTAAGTACATTCCTCGTCAAGAAACTCAGGACTACAAATTCGGTATGCTCTTAGGAAAAACCCGATGATGATGCCTCTTTTGGTCTTGGTATCTTGACTGGAATAGAAGTGTGTGAGATCATTTTTATTGGTGGGTTTCCGATAAACTTGAAATCTTGTGTTAACTTCAACTGTTTTTCCTTCAATAACAAGCTCTACAAACAAACCTACGGCATGGGAATGGGGTCCCCAATAAGTGCCGTCCTAGCCAACTTATACATGGAACACCTAGAGTCCGAACACTTCGCCAACATCATCCCTTCAAGCGTCACTTGGTTACGTTACGTGGACGATGTCCTCGTAATAACTCCAAAACGTTTTGATGTACGGGATCTTCAGGCAAGGCTCAACGCAGTTGAACCAGCGATTCAGTTTACACTAGAAGAAGAGTCCAATGACAAGCTACCTTTCCTCGACGTCCTCATTCACAAAGTAGACAACAACCTAAGATTTCAAGTTTATCGGAAACCCACCAATAAAAATGATCTCACACACTTCTATTCCAGTCAAGATACCAAGACCAAAAGAGGCATCATCATCGGGTTTTTCCTAAGAGCATACCGAATTTGTAGTCCTGAGTTTCTTGACGAGGAATGTACTTACATTCACCAAACATTCACTGAGTTACAATTTCCTTCTTTTTTCATCAAAGACTGCAAGAAAAGAGCTCTTCAGATCATCAATTCTCCACGCATCAACACCGCTCCCAACAAAGTTATAATTCTTCCCAACAGCCAGGTTGCACTAAACGTCTCAAAAGTACTTTCACAAGCTAACGCCAGAGTCGCCATCGCTTCTACCACTTCAATAAAGGATCTAACCAGGACAAAACCCAAGCACCACGAACCAGTCAATGCAGGAGTTTACACTATACCCTGTGGAGGCTGTGACAAGATCTACGTAGGTGAAACAGCAAGAAACCTCGACACCCGCCTCAATGAACACATATACGCATGTAGGAACGACAACATAAACAACGCCTGTGTACAACACCGAAATTCCACCAATCATCTTATGAAATTCAGAGACGCCCAATTAGTGATAAAAGAAACTAATTTCCGCACACGCAAATGCCTTGAATCAGCACTGATCGCTGTTTCGAATACAATTAAACAAAACAACGGCAGCTTCACCATCTCCGAAGTCTTAGCAAGAATCCTCCTGAAAACTGTAAACCCTGCCATCACATAGTCTCTCCTGTTATACTACACAAAGCACAGAGAGTGAACACTGAAACAACCTGCCTCATTCCAGTTTATATTTGTCCAACCTATTTTTATGTTACCCAAGTAATAGCTTTTGTATCCTTTTACTCATGTACGAATTAATTGCTTTTGTCACTACCACTACTACTACTACTACTACCACTAGTGAACATCGGAATGGTACCTCACTAGTATTCACCTCACTCTGAGCCTTTATATACCCTCTGTGTCCATGTATTGTTTGTAATGGCTTGATAAAGCTCCTGGAGAGCGAAACGTTGCCACAATAAATGTCACATTAGTTGCACTTGTGTCCTTTTACTTTACATATTGTCGGTAATTCTACCAACTTTAATACTCCATGACAGTTACTATTAAGGTTCTTAATATCAGAGCATAAGTCAATACATCCATACTCATTATTTATCATTTCTAAACCCATACCTCTAACTAATCCTAGTTTAAAGTCCTAACAACCCCCTCAACTGAGCTAGCAAGAAAACCCACACCTGCCCTGGATAAGTGAACCCCATCCCTGGCATACATGTCATTTCGGCCACAGAAGTTGTCCCATTGTCAATGAATGGTACTGCATTATCCTTGCAGTGTTTATCCAGCTAACAATTAATACCAATTGCTCTGGACAACCATTCATTACCAACAACTCTGCTTGGCAAAATGCCACATATAACAGGGCCCCCCCCCTTCTTCCTAATTATGTCTATAGCCGTCCTGAACTTTCTAATTCAATCCCCACTTCTACGCTTGCCTACATCATTGCCTTCAGCACTGAGGCAAATAATAGGATTGATACCATTACCGTTCATGATGTTGTCAAGCCGGCTAACAATGTCCTCCATCCCAGCCCCAGGAAAGCAAACCCTCTGTCTCCTACTCCTGTCCTTCAAGCAGAATGCCCTATCCATGTATCTAAACTGGCTATCCCCAACAACAACAATATTCTTACCTTCCTTGTTGTCGTTCGTCGTGACGATCCCAGTAGTCGACTCACATTCTTCGGGTAGCACCGAGAATGCGTTGGAGGTTTCCACAACAGTTTCCACAGAAGTCTTTCTTCTTCATCGTTTCTGGCTTTTCATTCGTCTTCTTGATCGTCAACTTCGTCCCCTGCTGTCCAGTCACTGACCACGATCCCTTCTTGACCTGAGGACTCGAAATAGGAAGACTACTACGAATCCTCTTGTTTTCCTCGGTCAATCGCCGTATCTCCATCTTCTCTACCCTTAATTCTTCCTTAAGCTGCTGGTAAAGTTGCTCCAAGGAGGGCATCTTGGTTCAGTCCACTGGGAGCACACAAGACACTTCTTCACAGAGTTAAGTACAGGTCACCAATGAGTTAAATACAGGTCACCACTGGGTTAAGTACAGGTCACCACTGAGTTAAGTACAGGTCACCAAAGGCTTTTAACCGTTGTCACTCTGTAAACTACTGTGCACTGACGATGACAACAAAAATGACCTTGGAGGGCTTGTTAGAGAAGGTCGGAACCATGGAAGATTCGTCTGAGAAGGTCGGAACCATGGAAGGTTCGTCTGAGAAGGTCGGAACCATGGAAGGTTCGTCTGAGATGGTCGGAACCATGGAAGGTTCGTCTGAGATGGTCGGAACCATGGAAGGTTCGTCTGAGATGGTCGGAACCATGGAAGGTTCGTCTGAGAAGGTCGGAACCATGGAAGGTTCGTCTGAGATGGTCGGAACCATGGAAGGTTCGTCTGAGATGGTCGGAACCATGGAAGGTTCGTCTGAGATGGTCGGAACCATGGAAGGTTCGTCTGAGATGGTCGGAACCATGGAAGGTTCGTCTGAGATGGTCGGAACCATGGAAGGTTCGTCTGAGATGGTCGGAACCATGGAAGGTTCGTCTGAGATGGTCGGAACCATGGAAGGTTCGTCTGAGATGGTCGGAACCATGGAAGGTTCGTCTGAGATGTTCGGAACCATGGAAGGTTCGTCTGAGATGGTCGGAACCATGGAAGGTTCGTCTGAGATGGTCGGAACCATGGAAGGTTCGTCTGAGAAGTTCAGAACCATGGAAGGTTCGTTTGAGAAGTTCGGAACCATGGAAGGTTCGTTTGAGAAGCTCGGAACCATGGAAGGTTCGTTTGAGAAGCCCGGAACCATGGAAGGTTCGTTTGAGAAGCTCGGAACCATGGAAGGTTCGTTTGAGAAGCTCGGAACCATGGAAGGTTCGTTTGAGAAGCTCGGAACCATGGAAGGTTCGTTTGAGAAGCTCGGAACCATGGAAGGTTCGTTTGAGAAGCTCGGAACCATGGAAGGTTCATTTGAGAATCTCGGAACCATGGAAGGTTCGTTTGAGAAGCTCGGAACCATGGAAGGTTCGTTTGAGAAGCTCGGAACCATGGAAGGTTCGTTTGAGAATCTCGGAACCATGGAAGGTTTGTTTGAGAAGCTCGGAACCATGGAAGGTTCGTTTGAGAAGCTCGGAACCATGGAAGGTTCGTTTGAGAAGCTCAGAACCATGGAAGGTTCGTTTGAGAAGCTCGGAACCATGGAAGGTTCGTTTGAGAAGCTCGGAACCGTGGAAGGTTCGTTTGAGAAGCTCGGAACCATGGAAGGTTCGTTTGAGAAGCTCGGAACCATGGAAGGTTCGTTTGAGAAGCTCGGAACCATGGACGACTGAAGATATTTCTGAATCCAATCCAACTTTTCACCAGAATTTTTCAGTTCCATTGAAGCCGCTGCAGAGAAAGTCAGTTCGAATCATCTTGAAAAACAATGATTATTGTTTACGCGTAATTCTCCGACTGAAATGCTTGATACGCGTGATGATGCAGCTCAGATTCTTTAAGCTCAGTCTGGTATCAGAACAGTGATTCATTTTAACACTGAAAAATTGTTTCAGTTAAACATGAAAGGAAGCCGAACAGACGTTCCATGTCACCATAAAAATCGTTGCTTGGATGTTCACATAAACGACGCCATGAACACTAATCCAGTCATCATGTGATTGACCTCTTCGCTCTTCTAAATTCTCTTCAACCTGCTTCTTGCTTTCTCGTTATTTCCGCCGAGATTCCCATGACTGCTGTCACATTAAAGAGGAATTAATATAAGCTTCCTGGATTTTTAACGAGTCACGTTGTTTTATGTGTACATTACATGAAGCTGTATCAAATATGATGCTATATCTGGCTTCTAAATTGATGAAATAATGTTTCACCTACTCCCAACAAATCAATCTATTTTTAATTTCTGGAGCAAAGAATAGTACCCATGTTTTTGAGGAACTGAATCCAGACGCTCTCCTATAACAGGATCAAATTTTGTTATGTACTTTAACAGATTCAGAATTTTTCCTGGGTTCTTATCACTGATAACTGACTCACGATAATCTTGAAATAGCAAATTTTGCTGAGCAAGAATCTGTCACAGGGATATTTTCAGGAATGTCGTTACATTTTTTTTTAACTAATTTCGAAATTTGTTGTAATCAATTAATTCACCTTTGTTCACACCACATTCCACTTCCATGATATTATTATAATAAAAATGAAGCGCTAAACCACAAGGGCTATACAGCGCTGCAGGGCAGGTAAGGAAGCGAGGGTATTGCATGGCAGAAGGAAGAGGGATGATTAGTAGGGTATGGAGAACAACGGGGCAGTGGATCGTGCGGGGGTAGAGGTAGCAAGAGATTGAGGTAGAAAGGGCTGAGGGGAGTGCTAAAGGTATCATCAGAGTTTGTGGAGTAAATCAGTTGTCAAAAAGTCAATGAGAGAGTCTGGGTTAAAGGAGGATCCATCAGCAAGAATGGAAGGTAAAGAGAGAGTAGTAGAGCGGAGACGACGTTGGAGGTAAATTCTACGTGCTGGTTGACAGAGAGGCAGTCTAACAGAATGTGGCTGACCGATACTGGAACCTGACAATTCTCACATTTCCATGATAGAAATGCAGAGTGATGTGCTGGGGTATTTTTGTGATTTTGCATGAGAGGATTTAGTGTGTGAAAAATTGTAGAGCCATTTACGTCGTTTGCTTGAAGATACAATGGCAGCAGAAAAAGATCACATTTTTTTTATTAACGTATCGGCCGATTCACCACCAAGGCAGGGTGGCCAGAAAAGAAAAAAACTTTCATCATTCATTCCATCACTCTCTTGCCAGAAGGATGATTTACACTACAGTTATAAAACTGCAACATTAACACCCCTCTTTCAGAGTGCAGACACTGTACTTCCCATCTCCAGGACTCAAGTTCGGCCTGCCGGTTTCCCTGAATCCCTTCATAAATGTTACCTTGCTCACATTCCAACAGCACAACCATTTGTCTCCACTGATTCCTGTCAAATACGCTCACGCACGCTTGCTGGAAGTCCAAGCACTTTTATGAGCAGAAAAACACATCCATAATTCTTGAATTTCTTTTCCAACTATTGTTTACTCAATCTGAAAAATAGCTGTCACTGTTCTGGAGCTGAGTAGTTCCTCTCTTTACCAAGTAGTCACGAAAGGAAAATATTAGAATTGTACTGGTTTCTAAATCTGGTAATCATGAACCATCAACAATTATCTCACCAGTCCAAACAAACGCTACTTCACTTGCTGGTGAAGGACCTGGAACTGAGCTGACGTCTGCAACCTTCCAGTTGTTTACAATGATATTTTCTGAACTTTTCAACGCTTCTTGATATTCTTTTACTCTGTATTTATTGATCAAACTTTGGTAAACTAGACTCATTTTCTTGGGTATCAGAAATATCTAAATGGCCATTCATTTTGTTTTAAACCGGCGAAGCTGAAGAATTACTTTCAAGATTTTCTGAAATGTCTGAACCTGCTGAAGGACTACTTTTTTTTACCCCAAAAAGCTGTCATGGATCCTTGTGAATCTACATAAGCCTTGATTGTTTTTTTCTCCCACAGTTTCTGAGGCACCACTTTAGATGAGTGTTACAATTATTAAGATATCTATTAGCATTAACATCAGAGAATACTAGAATGCTAGAGTATCAGTAGATACTCTAGCATCTAGTCTGCTTCTGGCTTATAACAGATTTGCCAATGTTTTTTAATTCAAGTAACGACAGCGGACCACTTAACAGAATAACTGTTGTATTAAGTAGGGCTTTAATAAGTATATAAATGGGAAAACAAATACCAGCCATAAAAATTTTAAGAATTATAATCAACGATAAATGATGTCTAGTGTTACCAATATTTACTTAAAAATTCCTGTACATAGCTTCTGTAACTATTATGTATATTAAATATGTTTTATCTTCAACTTTGCTATTCAACACATTATTTAGTACAGTAACGTACCTGTTGGCACAGTGTATTACTGGGAGTACAATACTGTACTCCCAGTAATAAACTATGCCAACAGGTACGTTACTGTACTAAATCATACTTTAAAAGCACTAGAATAAGTGATGTTTGTGTGGTAGTGTGACACAGACTCAATATAGGAAGTGACTGTCAAAAACCAATAACTCCCTAAATTAACTTCAACCACACGAGACGCAATAAGCAGAGCTTGTATGAACAATACAGGAACCACTTCGTCAAACAATAGCACGAAACAGTACAATCAGACAAGGAAGAGAAACCAAAATACAACTAAATTGCGGACAATCGAAATGTCCTCCATAAAAGGTAAAAAAAAAATCAAAATATAGAATCTGTGTTCAGGAGCTTCCTAACCTCAACTACGACTGTGCAAAGATGCCAGTCTAAATAAGTTAGATCAAAAATTTGATTCGGGACATTAAATGTATTTCCTCACAACCACAAAATGACAAAAATGACTATCTTAACAAGTCTCTGGAAATATGGTTCCACAAAAGAACAAGAATTGTTGCTGTTGTTGTTCCCCAGTGAGATCATATTCTGCTATAAAACTGAGTCTACATGACATGGACAGAAAAGAACAGAGTTCTTACTGAGGGAGAGGAAGAGAGGTCTTCCCATGACGATGTTTAGCCAAAGTGAGAGCGAAACATTAAGTGCAGGAATGAGTTGAGGTCCAGTCCCAGCTTTCCTCATGACTCAGAATGATGCTGCTGCTGCTGCTGCCGCTGCTGCTGCTTATGGTTCGTTTAACTATCAAGTCTGGCTCTTCTTGCTGTTGGATGGAATATGTGAAGACGAGATCTCTGATAGCTGTTGATCTGCCTATGTAGAGTACTGTTACCACCCAGCAGACGGTGGGAGCTGTCAGTTGCATACACCAGTGGCGCGACACCCACAGCGACAGCCACTGCTTGCTGGGAAGCAGGTATTGCGTCTCCTGTGTGTTCATTGGCTGAAACCAAGTCACTTGTCCTTGAGCACGTGGACTCCATTGGCAAGCTGTACCTTCCTCGCCTCCAGTTCGGTATGACAGCATCTCAGAAGACTTTTTTACCAGATTTTTTTTTTATCTGTTGTGCCGTAATCTTCCAAGAGGTCAAACCCCCCTTCACGGAGGTAGTAAAAGATACCCACACAGTGGATTGGCACGAGTACACCACTTGGAAGACACCAGCACCTTTCTCTACTCCGTAGACCCTCCTTCCTTTTTTCTGGACCTGCGCCCACATCGGTGGGGGTATTCGTCTGGCCGGTGCCCGTGACTGAAGTCCAAGTGATTAACGCACGGGAAGCCGCCTCTTGGCAGGTACATTACACAACATGTCCCATCAGGAAATCACCGTATTACTGACCGGACATAAATGCGTTGGAAAACGTACTGTATAGGATGACAATGTTGATATATAAGACACTTGTGTAACATTTGGGTATCATTATTCTGAAAACGTTTCGCCAGCAGTGGCTTCATCAATCCATGCAGAGAACAGTGAAAGATGAGGAGGTGGAGGTAATCAGTCCCTCAGCCTCGAGTCGATGTGTTCAATCCACTAATCTTGATAAAAGAGCAGCATCTTCCCGGAGATGGAATAGTAGCAGTTACTAGCTAAGTAGGTCATACCTATAGGCAAGTCAAGCTCTGAAGAATTCCCTGGATCAAGATCCCAAAATGTTACGTGTCTGTAAGTATGTATTCAAATTCTATATCTGTTTACAAAAGCCGAAATTAACATTCGACTGTTGGCCTTCCTATCTCCGGCTGTTTCACTATACTCACTTGATCCTTTATCCGACAAGACATTTAAGGAGAGTGCCTCTCTTGGGTGCACTCTGCTTTCAGTTCAGACTCTGCTTCATTATGCCTCATCCCGTGTCTATTTGCGCAAGTGCTACACGGTCTGCTCTTTGTATTACCTGGAGACCTGGAGTTTACCTGGAGAGAGTTTCGGGGGTCAACGCCCCCGCGGCCCGGTCTGTGACCAGGCCTCCTGGTGGATCAGCGCCTGATCAACCAGGCTGTTGCTGCTGGCTGCACGCAAACCAACGTACGAGCCACAGCCCGGCTGATCAGGAACTGACTTTAGGTGCTTGTTGCCAGCTTGAAGACTGCCAGGGGTCTGGTAATCCCCCTTCAGTTGAACAGTCTGCCCCTGACACTTATTGTATCTTAACGTGCTAGTGACACCCCTGCTTTTCATTATGGTGCATCGTCTGCCAAGTCTTTTGCTTTCGTAGTGAGTGATTTTCGTCTGCAAGTTCGGTACTAGTCCCTCTAGGATTTTCCAGGTGTATATAATCATGTATCTCTCCCTCCTGCGTTCCAGGGAATACAGGTTTAGAAACCTCAAGCGCTCCCAGTAATTGAGGTGTTTTATCTCCGTTATGCGCGCCGTGAAAGTTCTCTGTACATTTTCTAGGTCGGCAATTTCACCTGCCTTGAAAGGTGCTGTTAGAGTGCAGCAATATTCCAGCCTAGATAGAACAAGTGACCTGAAGAGTGTCATCATGGGCTTGGCCTCCCTAGTTTTGAAGGTTCTCATTATCCATCCTGTCATTTTTCTAGCAGATGCGATTGATACAATGTTATGGTCCTTGAAGGTGAGATCCTCCGACATAATCACTCCCAGGTCTTTGACGTTGGTGTTTCGCTCTATTTTGTGGCCAGAATTTGTTTTGTACTCTGATGAAGATTTAATTTCCTCATGTTTACCATATCTGAGTAATTGAAATTTCTCATCGTTGAACTTCATATTGTTTTCTGCAGCCCACTGAAAGATTTGGTTGATGTCCGCCTGGAGCCTTGCAATGGAAGACACTGTCATGCAGATTCGGGTGTCATCTGCAAAGGAAGACACGGTGCTGTGGCTGACATCCTTGTCTATGTCGGATATGAGGTTGAGGAACAAGATGGGAGCTAGTACTGTGCCTTGTGGAACAGAGCTTTTCACCGTAGCTGCCTCGGACTTTACCACCACCCTGTGTTCTGTTTTTATTAGGTTATTCCTTTAATTTTCACATATTCATCATTTTAAACCCTCTGGGACCCTTTCAAAGATTTTTATGATATGGGATGTTAGTGCTATTGGTCTGTAGTGTCTGTTGTTTTTAGTAACTGAGGGACGACCCCCGTGTCCATTACTATGACTTGTGGGCTCACTCATTTCCTTGCTGTCATCTGTGTAGGACCCATCTTGTTTAAGTAGGGGCCCAATACTGGACGTTGTTCTCGATTTTGATTTGGCATAGGAGAAGAAATACTTTGGGTTTCTTTCGATTTCATTTATGGCTTTTAGTTCTTCCCGCGATTCCTGACTCCTAAAGGATTCTTTTAGCTTAAGTTCGATGCTTGCTACCAGACCTCTTTTAGCCGCTCTGTTATTCTTTTCCGTCGCCTGTAAAGGGAGCGCCTGTCTCTTTCTATAATAAGCCTTGTGCATACATCGAGTGCCACCGAGTTAATCTGGCTTATATCGGTTTTCCACCACCACCCCTTTTATTAGGTAATTTTAATATTCATCATTTTCTCTGGGGAGTGTCTTACTATGACTTGTGGGGACCAGATAAAGGCTTTGCTCTCTCTCTCTCTCTCTCTCATTCTTTAAATAACGGCATCACTACGCATTTCGATCATCGCGCTTGTACTCTTTCCTATACAGATATTCCCTTTATAGTGTTCTATAGTGCTAGATTTTGATTGGTCTGCTGTATCTGATCATTTATCTCTTCTACATCTTACACCCGACCCCTTCATCGTTCCTATTGGCAGTCTGAGAAGGCAGATTGGGTGCTTCAGTCTCCTTCGTTCTCTTCAGACGAGTTTTTACAACTTTTTACCCCATCTTTGTTCTTGTTGCAGCATCGATTATCCTGTAAACCTCGGGTGTGCCCTGGTGGTCTCCTGACTGTCCTCGTGCAGTGTGCGCCCTGGTGGTCTCCTGACTGTCCTCGTATAGTGTGCGCCCCGGTGGTCTGACTGTCCTTGTGCAGTGTGTGCCCTGGTGGTCTCCTGACTGTCCTTGTGCAGTCTGGATGAAAATCGCTTCGTGGGGCCGCTACCTTGTTATACCGGTAGTGAAATGTGCATGACGGAGAGTTTGCGTGTACATCGTCTGCGCACAGTCTGGAAAGAGATACGGAGGTTGAGTGGCAAGCACTCTGCAGACCATGCTTTATGATTACTGACAACAGCGTTGCAGACCATGCTGAGGCTGCCTCAGCAATTGAGCATCACCTTATCCGTGTATTCCTGAGGCTTCATGTTTCCCCCTCATTTATTTCCTGCAATCCCAATTTTGCGTCCCACATTGAGGAACCTAACAACATGCCTGCACGCTCCGCAAACTTGCGCCAACACTTTCCACGCGATAGCCGACAACAGATGAGCCTGATAACCTCCATGTCCGTATTCTACAATATCTGCGCTCGTACCTTCTCTTATGGCGATCATAACTTTTCTTACGTCTTTACAACCTCGCTTATTCCCATTGGGGGTTCTCCCTTTTCAGTGATAAAACCTCTGTTGTCCCGCCCTTTTTGTAAGCACGGTTCTTCGGGACCTGACGCCTTTTATTACCGACTCATTGCTCATACTAAAGCCACTACAGTAGAGGACACTGAAAAATTACAGGAAGACAAACAGGGTTTTCCAGTGGGCAGTGGAGAACATGACGTTCAATGGTGATAAGTTCCAGCTGATTAGCTATGGAAAGAATGAGAAACTCAAAAGGAACACTATATACAAAACACAAGAGGGTCACCAAATAGAACGTAAGGAACACGTAAAAGACCTAGGAATAATTATGTCAGTTGACCTTTCTTTTAAAGACCATAACAAGACAAAGATCACGACAGCCAGGAAGATAACGGGGTGGGCATTGAGAACTTTGAAAGCAAGGGAAATAATGCCAATGGTGACACTCTTCAAATCACTAGTGCTCCCTCACTTAGAATACTGCTCAGTGCTGATGGCCCAGTTCAAAGCAGGAGAAATAGAGCTGGAACAAATGCAGAGAGAGTTTACGGCTTACATTGAGCCAGTAAAGCACCTAAATTACTGGGAACACTTTCACGTCTTGAACATGTACTCACTGGAGCGGAGGAGAGAGAGATACATGATAATATATACCTGGAAGATACTCGAGGGCCTGGTCCCAAATCTGCCCACTGCCATAACAACATACTGGAGTGAGAGAGATGTAAGGAAGTGCAAAATAAACCCAGTGAGGAGCAGGGGTGCGGTGGGGTCCCAGAATATTTGACATCTTACCAGAAGATATCAGAAACACAGTTGGAACAAGTGTAGAAGCCTTCAAGGGGAAACTGGACAAGTATCTTCACTAGGTGTCAGATCAACGAGTTTGTGACGGATATGTGGCGAAGCTTTTCAAAGGCCAGGTCATTTTTCTGAAAAACAATCCAAAGTCAGTGTTTTCATAGTCGAGTTAAATGCAATTCCTTCTTCTATCATACACATTGCATCGTTGTTCGCCTCGTTTGTCACTGTTTTGGTCTCCTACAGTGTATTACAGGCTTTCATGAAACACAACTTCCCTTATTCCATCGTTCTTCATTTTCATGGTTGGTTATGCAGCTTTTTTAGTGAGCAATACAAGTCAATTACTGGTGGGTGCCTGGACACGGTGATGTTCAGGGCAGTGAGCAAAGTCTCGGTCGCTAGGTCAGCTCTTCTTGACCTAACAATTTCTGACAGGGGTATTTCTCTCTCAGGACTATTCTTCAGTGATCCCTAGACAGCTCCGCAGCCACTGTTAAAACGTGGTCGGAACTCTACCGCAACAGTTTTATCTCAAGCCAATTTTAAGATTCTGGTCATTTTCCCATTGTTGTTGTGTTTGGGGAAACTCTACTCTCCCGTATACAACTTACTCTCCCGTATACAACTTACTCTCCCGTATACAACTTACTCTCCCGTATACAACTTACTCTCCCGTATACAACTTACTCTCCCGTATACAACTTACTCTCCCGTATACAACTTACTCTCCCGTATACAACTTACTCTCCCGTATACAACTTACTCTCCCGTATACAACTCACTCTCCCGTATACAACTTACTCTCCCGTATACAACTTACTCTCCCGTATACAACTTACTCTCCCGTATACAACTTACTCTCCCGTATACAACTTACTCTCCCGTATACAACTTACTCTCCCGTATACAACTTACTCTCCCGTATACAACTTACTCTCCCGTATACAACTTACTCTCCCGTATACAACTTACTCTCCCGTATACAACTTACTCTCCCGTATACAACTTACTCTCCTGTATACAACTTACTCTCCCGTATACAACTTACTCTCCCGTATACAACTTACTCTCCCGTATACAACTTACTCTCCCGTATACAACTTACTCTCCCATATACAACTTACTCTCCCGTATACAACTTACTCTCCCGTATACAACTTACTCTCCCGTATACAACTTACTCTCCCGTATACAACTTACTCTCCCGTATACAACTGGCCACACTAATCTCACTAACAAGTCCTTTGTGGAAAAACGGCCAGCACTGTTTTGCGAGCATTATCAGCTCACCCTATCTTATCTTATCTATCAAAGGGGCATGTCAAACCCACTTCCGACATCTCCGCCATCACAATAACTGACCTCCTAGCTGAAGGTCCCACTTTTGATGCAGATATTCTATTAAACTTTTAAACAGAAACTAACCTTAAGCACCAACTTTACTGTAAATGACATTCTTGCACTCTCACCTTCCTACACTAACCCCTAAGCTGGCACTCTTGTACATCCCTCCTCAGCACCTCCCTCCCTGAAGTGATGCACGACCCTTTCGGATTTAGTACTTTATTATATAATTTTTGGGAACTTGTTCACCAACTTTGCTTATAGGACACTTGCTGAAGCCAATTTTACATCACACCTCAAATTGCAGAATGCACCCTACCTGTAGTAGGTGAGTAGCGTGTAAACCGTCTTGCAAGCCTTTCACAGTCACTCATGATGTTGGTAGTGATGTTGGCAGTGATGGTGATGATGGCAGTGATGGCGATGATGGCAGTGATGGCGATGATGGCAGTGATGGCTGTGGTTTTAATTCACCTTATCAAATGAACTTTTACCATTGTTATCAATTACCGTATAACTTTACGAAGCTTGTTCTCCTTCCGTATTCACTGCTTCCCTCTTACCGTGTTCTGGCGGCAGTGGTGGGCTGGAGAGAGTGGCATCAGCGGTGATGTTGGGCCTCAGCAGAGAGCCACATTGTTACGGGTTACTCTTTGTTTACAACATGACGTATACACGCACAGATAACGTTAGCAGCACATGTTAGCTTGACATTAGTGTATATGTGAGTATAGGTGTATTTATATATCTAATCAAACCTAAACTAGAATAACATACTTTTACTGTTATTTAATTCGTGAAGAAATCATTAGTGGGTGTGAGAACGATCGTTTCATTTCGAGGACGTGTCGCATCGCAGAGAAGTGAGGACGCACTTTACCAGTGTTTGAGTACTAAGCAAATGGATTCAAGAGGACTCACTTTACCAGTGTTTGAGTACTAAGCAAGAGTAGTCAGCTAGACTACGATATATTAGAATGTAACTCCATACAATACAAAAAATAACTTGTACATAGGAAAATCAAAATTGCGTTTTGGTCCGACTTGGTCTTGGTTATTTGTGTAATGTTCCAGTCGCAGTCTTGTTCCAGTCGCAGTCTTGTTCCAGTCGCAGTACTGTTCCAGTCGCAGTACTGTTCCAGTCGCAGTACTGTTCCAGTCGCAGTACTGTTCCAGTCGCAGTACTGTTCCAGTCGCAGTATTGACTTTTTACTCCATACAGTGGCACGCACCCAGAAAATTCATACAATTTTAATAAAATAAAGAAAATAAGGATTCAGGCCTAAATCAAATTGCTCTTTCCCTCTAGTCAGTTCAGACGGTATTTGCAAATAGCATGCAACTGCAATTGCTAAAGAAGTGGAATAATTTTGGTCTAAGTGGCAGTGAGAGACCATACAAGTGGCAGTGGTAGACTATATAAGCCAGTAAGAATGGGTATGGTAGTGTTAACGAGGCTAGAAGGGAGCGAACCTAGACACAGTCCTTTAGGAGGCGGGACCAAGAGCTAAGTATCGACCTACATAGCCAGAAATAACCGAATACAAACAGGTACACACACAATAATATCTGTTCTCAAATCCTTTTTTGTTTCTCTCGTGTTCACTCTCCCACGTACAAAATATTGCTTCCAATATCCTAGCAAGCTTGGCACTATTCACAGGGAACGAGGGAAGCCGCAGCGCTCACCAGGGACCACAACACTCACACTTTGTGACTGTCTCCACTATCGATTACTACTTTGTGTAGACAATCTCTGTTGCGTCTCTTTCTCTACTACACCGATATATATCGCCACAAATTTTTTACACCCCCCCCCCCCCCAAAAAAAAAAAAAAAACGTCAGGTTTTCTTGCAATGATGTATTGCAATCCGTCGAAAACTTTCAAAACTACTGTTCATGATTATAGAGAAATGAAACACCCATATTAGATATATATATATATATATATATATATATATATATATATATATATATATATATATATATATATATATATGTCGTGCTGAATATGTAAAACTGGTATAATTTTCTCTTATACGTTTAAAGATATTTTTTCATTAATTTTAATGTAAAATTTTTTAATTTTGCTCCAAAAGGAACTTAGAAAACTTACCTAACCTTATTATAACAAGAACAATTTATTTTAGCCTAACCTAACTAAATATATTTTAGATTTGTTTACAATAATTTAATACTAAACAAACACAGTGAAATATATTTTTTTCGTTCGGTTCAGAATGATTTTGGCGAAATTATTGCATACACAAATTTTCACTTGTCCTATATGGCAAGATGAGCGTTGCTATTTAAGCCAAGATCGCAAATTCTGCCCATTCGGCACTATAATGCCGTGCTGAATAGGTAAAAATTTGTCATTTAATAAGAGCTTATTTAAAATTAAACCCTCTCTAAAATTTTCTCTTGTACGATTAAATATGTAGTTTTTTCATTTATGTTAATGTAAAAACTAATAATATTGTACCAAAAGATCCTTAGAAAACTTACCTAATCTTATTATAAGAATCGCAATTTAATTTAGCCTAATCCAACTAAATATATTTTAGATAAGTTTAAAATAATTTACTAATAAACAATTAAATATTTTTTCGTTAAATTCAGAATGATTTTTGCGAAATTATTGCATACACAAATTTTCGCTTGCCTTGGGAAATGATCTGATGACATATCTGTTACAATGGAAGACTCACAGCTGGCAGGAGTAATGTTGATCTGTGTCTTGGCTCCAACATTACTTCTGCCAGCTGTGAGACTTCCATTGTAGTAGATACAGCGTCAGATAATTTCCCAAGGTTAACCTCACTATACATTGGTAATATTATCCTTCCTAGTGGGATATTCAAACAAACATTTTAATGTTCCCACTGATCAACATGACTGTTGCACATGTGACTGGTATAATTACTATGAGTGTTCCTCTGTTGAGACTTTAACAATGAACAATGACCTTGTGAACAGTATTCAGAACTACTTAGAACCGCCACTGAAACCTCCCGGTGCTCTAAACCCAAATAACTTCCATAATAATCACAAGTCTTATAAAACCATACCTATTACAATGACCCTAAACTACGAACATTGAAGCGCACTGCTGGCAGACTAGGCCTAGCCTATAGAAACCATCGTACCCCTGAAATGCTGAGGCTCTTCCAAACTGCCCTTACTGCTGGCAGACAGTGTATGACAGCTGCGGCAAACAGACTGGGAACAATTTGTCAATTGTCTCAATGCTCACACCCCACTTAGCCAGGCATGCAGGGACATTAATAGACTAAGTAACAGAACTGGTCAGATCGCGCCCTTACATAGGGCGAATGTGTGAGTGCTTGGGCTGCTACATCCATGACGAACTTCCCAGTAGCACACAGGTGATATTAATGGACAAACATCATTCAAGGGAGAGTGATTTGTTTTATGCTCAGCAAGGAAGATGACTAACTTTCCTTTCACTGACTTTGAACTTGATGCAGCACTCTCAAAGGGTAACTCCACGTCACCTGGAGAGGATGGTATTACAACATACTCAGATTGATATGTCTAGTAATTGTTTCCCTCATACACCCATACCTCTATCCTTTATCAGTTTAAAGTCCTAGACAACTCAGCAACGGCTTCCTCGACAAAGTTGGCTAATACTACCATCCTTGTCACAGAGAAATGCACTCCATTTCTCGCGGACATATCCTGCTTGCCATAGAAACTGTTCCAGTTGTTAATGAATGGGATTGCAAATTCTTTGCAGTACATATCTAGCCAGTAATTTGCACCAGTTGCCCTAGACATCCATTCATTGTCCACTCCTAAGCAAAATGCTACATGTGATCAGGACTTCTGGACCTCTCCGTTAGACTTAATTAAATCTACGGTTATCTTGCATTTATCTATTGTCTAATGCCCTTTCCAATATCGTTTCCACCAGCACTGAAGCAGATAATGGGTATGTTCCCATTTTGTGACATATTATCCAACCTGTTGACTTGTTCACCGACACCAGCTGCTGGGAAGCACTCCCTCTGTCTCACATATCTAACACAATGCACGGTCACTATCTTACCTTCTAGTCACCGACCACTAATTTTTTTCCAACTAACCGGCCGAATCCCACCGAGGCAGAATGATCTAAAAACGAAAATAAAACTTTTAAAATTTAGTAATACCACTATGGTATTCCTACCTTTATTAGTAGAGGAGTTAGTGGTACCTTTATCCTCACTGACCACTGAAGTACATTCGTCCTGGAGAAAAAAAGAAGCGATTTCCTATCTTAAAATCTCTTTTTACCTTCCTCATTTTGATATTTCTTCCTTTAATGTTAATTCCCACCCATCTGTAACGGCTGTCAATGTTTCTCACTGATGGTGACCTGTTTCCTATCACTTACCCCAACTACCCTAGTCACTGCTACAATTATCCAGGAGACTTCAGTTTCTTATTTTATTGTAGTTTCTTATTTTATAGTGCTCTATAATACTCCACACTAATCCTCTGAAACAGCTCAGGACAAGTACGACCTCTCGTGACCACTGACCTCAGAGAACTGACCACTGACCTGAATCTCTTCATAAATGTCATCTTGCATACACTGACAGCAATTTAAATCATAATAACCATTTGCGTCCACGACTATATAACACGCTCACATAAGCATATATTCGTTTACGGTGCCCTGTTAATCTACATATATTTTTTAGGTTGATCATTTTTCTTTACAGTTCACAGTGCGCTTGTTCGGTTGTTCTGGTGTGTCCCTGTCTCCCGCTTGCATTATTAGGTACTCTGGATTTTAATTAGGTCTTTAGTAGCTCAAACCTGGTTCTGATTAGTAGGTGATTGTACTAAAGTTGAGAAAGCTCCTGGGAAAGGGGAGAGAGACTGTCTTCACTACTGCTGCTTCAGCTGCTCGTGTCTCTGATTGTTGTCTCTGTCTGATTGTTGTCTCTCCTGTCTGCCTTCTACTGTATATTTCTGCTTTTCTCGGGAATCTGACATGTTCCTGTCTCTTTACATTATTTGTTCTGCAGTTATAACGGTTCTGAGATAGTGGATTCTTATCTTTCCAAGTACATAGATACTCACGGTTCTATCGGTTATCGAATCTAATATTACACTGTATTAGGTGATCTTAGAGATTAACATTGCTACACTAAATTAACATATCTTCAGGTTAACCCACACGTGTGTTTACTGAAGGAATATTATTGCTGCCCGATGTCAGTGTATCGATTAATGTGAAAGTGAACTACAGCAGTTTAATTACTGAACTTATTTAATTATTTTTATTGCATTACTAATGGAATTTACCCATATGTTACTACAGTTAAGTTGTCTCAGATATTCATACTAGATCAGTTAAGGGGTAAAGTTTTATACATATTGTATCTGCATAGTTTTAATACATCTTAATTAAATGAAAACTCTTTACATGTGTTGCAACTCACCTCAAGTCAATAGTTAATGTACATACATGATTGATACATGACCTATTCGAGTACAAGGTACGTTCCAAGAACAATAACTTAGTTGATGGGCAATAATGTATGTGTCAACCTATTACAACCCAGGATTCCAAATGGCCTGTTACCCCGGGTGTAATGGGAGCAAATAAACACAGTAGAAAAAGTTTACTTATATTATCCTTCACCAATTTATAACAGCAATATGTACACTATGTACAGTGATAAGTATAGTGCACTCCACGGTAAGCAAAGCAGAAATAAAAGCCACAAGATAGCAGACCGTGCTTCAACCAGCTCTAGAATGGGAATGACAAGGGCAGACAGGAGAGCGGTACCCACATAACCTCTGCGATTGCCAAAACCATCTTATTGGCTAGAACCTGGTCACTAGTTGAACGACGGGGCCCCATCATCAACTCTTAGCAACCTGGTTCGCTGGTTGGGGGAGATAGCCTGTAAATGAGGGTGTGTACGTGCGCCGAATAAAGGTTACGTACTCTTTGCATGCCACACCCCCACCCCGAGAAGGCTCAGGATTAGGCTGCCACCTCCCAGTGGTAACCGTGCCGCCATGGCACAAAATAATGGGACCGCCTTTCCTCTCCACCATCCAACTCTTAGATAGAGCTCAGCTTTTCTTGTGACCAAAAGCCAAACCCTAAACTTAGAGTGAGACAGCAGTCAGACAGGCTAGCATAGATCCAAGATACAGGCGGACGGTAGCCCGCATCCCCTCACTAAAAAAAAAAAAAAAAAAAAAAAAAAAAAAAAAAAAAAAAAAAAAAAAAAAAAAAAAACTCCACACCAGGGGATAAAAAAAAAAAAAGCGTGAAAAGGGGTTACCACAAATAACATCCTAACCTAAATAATATTATTAGACTAGATAAAGAGTCTGCCAACATTTTCTTTGCCGGCAATATATTTAATTGAAATATTGTAGGGCTGCAGCCTTAGCGTCCAGCGCATAAGCCTTGTGTTGTGGTTCTTCATGGCTTGGAGATATACTAGAGGATTGTGATCACTGTAGACTGACCACCTGAGATGTCTGGCCCACATAAACATCGAAATGCTCCAAAGCCAGTACCAGCGCGAGGGCTTCTTTTTCAATGGTAGAATAAGCCCTCTGATGCGGCTGGAACTTGGCTGAAAAGTATGCTACAGGCTGCAACTCATTGTTCCCGATTTGTAATAGTACTGCCCCAACCCCAGACTCACAAGCATCAACCTGTAATGAAAAAGGTTTGGAGAAGTCTGGAGACAAGAGAATGGGTGCAGTACACAATATTCTTTTTGCTTTATTAAAAGCAGTGTTACAGTTTAACGTCCAATTAAAGGAAACTTTATGACTGGTAAGAGAGGTAAGAGGGGCTACAATATCTGAGAAATTCTTACAGAATCTTCTGTAAAATCCTATCATGCCTAGGAAACGTTGAAGAGATTTCCTATCATGAGGAACTGGATAATCTTTAATAGAAAGAACTTTAGCAAGTTTAGGTGCAACTTTACCACTACCTACTTCATGGCCTAGAAAAGTGACAGTGGCCTGGCCAAAGGAAGATTTAGATAAATTAACTGTTAAATGGGAACTCTTAAAGGTCTCAAACAGAGCCTTAAGTCTAAGTAGGTGTTGATCCCAAGTATCAGACACCTAGGTACGCTGCCGTGCCTTCAAGTCCTTTAATAGCCTGATGGATAAGTTTCTGAAATGAAGAGAGGGAATTTTTCATTCCGAAGGGGGTAACTATTGATAATGACCTCCTGGAATTACGAAGGCAGAGATTTCCTTCGCCTTATCTGTCAAAGGTACCTGATAGTAGCCTTTAAGGAGATCTAATTTGGACACAAAAGTAGCCTTACCCACAAAGTCAATTACGTCATCCAGACGAGGAAGAGGGTAAGCATCTGTAATTGTGACCTCGTTCACTTTACGGTAGTCTGTACACATACGAAACCCTCCATCAGCCTTCACAAGGATGCACGGTGAAGCCCATGGACTAGACTCCTCCTCCACTAAACCATGCTTTAAACAAAAATTCTACTTCCTGCTGAAGCAGCCTTTGCTTTTCAGGATTAGCTCTGTAGGGGGAGAGTTTAATTGGTTTTAGAGTTTCCCACATCTACATCATGGTAACCTAACGTACATTTTTTCGGCACATCCGAAATATTAGGATATGACTGTAGCTCAGTTAAATTTGTTGCTTGCGTTTCAGATAATCTCTCCATTAAAGGGCTAGGATCCTTGAGGACAGAATTTGAAAGTTTAATATTAATTTCAGAGATAGAGTGCAAAGAGTCAGAGTTGTCCTCAGAGGTAGAGGACAGAGTCATTACTGGGACTATCTGGTGTATGGAAGTACTTTAACTGATTAATGTGGTAAGTTTTAGATTGAGGTCTTATCAATGGGAGCTACCACAATTTACATCAGATAATCTACTTACAATCTGCATAGGTCCCGTAAATCTAGCTTTCAAGGTGTGGCCAGGTATAGGTTCCTGCACCAACACTTTGTCTCCTGGATGGAAGGAGCGGAATTGTGCACTTCTGTCATACCTGTTTCATCTTGCTTTGAGCTGTCTTTAGGTTAGCCTTGGCTAACTGACGTGCCACCTGCAACCTTGAAGACGGATTGTAGAGTGTTGCACTAACGTCTTCTCCCATCTATCCTTCTTTGAGCACCCGAAGAGGACCTCGTACATTGTGCCCAAAGATCAACTCAAAAGGACTATACCCTGTAAACTCTTGCACCGTCTCTCGTACTGAGAACAGCAACAAAGGTAGTGATTCATCCCAGTTTGCAGGGAAGTGCATGCAAAAACTTATTGTTTTTAATGTCTGGTGGAATCTTTCAAAGGCGCCTTGGGACTGAGGATGATAGGCAGTGGATAAGTTGTGGATTATCCCTAACCTAGTTAATACTTCCCTAAATGCTTTGGCAGTAAAGTTAGTACCTTGATCACTTTGAATAGTTTTAGGAATGCCAAAACAAAAAATTTTGTTAAAGCTTTGAGAATAGCTTTAGTATTAATACTACGCATGGGAATTGCTTCAGGGTATCTGGTTACTTTATCCATAATCGTAAATAAATACTGATTTCCAGATTTTGACCTAGGTAGTGGACCTACACAATCTATAATTAAATCTGCAAAAGGTTCTCCATCAGCAGGTATAGGTTGGAGAGGTGCAGGTTTAATGGAATGTCCAGGTTTTCCAACTTTCTGACATTCTCGGCAACACCTAATATGATTCTTCACATCTTTCTTTAATTTTGGCCAATAAAATTCTTTTGTGATTCTATAAAAGGTTTTTGTAATTCCTAAGTGACCTCCTAATGACGTATTATGAGCTATAATATTTGAGGTCTATACTTTGTTGGAACCACTAACCTGTTAAACAATTGCCGGCCCTCTATCTCCTTACCAGTCTCAGTGCAGATCAAATAATCGTTTTTAACTTCATACTTGACCGGATGACCCAAAGAGGATTTACCCATGGCTGCCTCAAAAGCGAATTTTAAAGGGTCCTTTCGTTGTTCCTCCTGGAAGGATAGTCCCTCGGGCATGGAAACAGACATCTGGCAATCCTGCAACCTGGGAATAGGAAGGCTTGATCGGGGTCTGTTCACTTTATCTAAGAGGCTCTGGCCAGTTTTCCTCGTAAAACAATGTGGCTATTCCGAGATCGGAGTCGTCCAAGGATAGGTCAACATTCTCTCCAGACAACCCTTGGGATGTTGCCCGAGTTATGGCCAACACCGGAGAAGAATTAATCGTAGGTTCAGGACACGAACTAACAATAGTAATGTTATTACCCAGTAATAACACCATCTTTCATGGGGAATCCTTTTGAGACACCTACAGTCAAGTACCCAGTGTAATATTTGCACTGTACATAAATTTTATGCAAAGGAACAGAATATATAGCTCCTCCAAATGCTTCCAATACAACAGAGGAATTCAAAGAAGTATTCTCTGAAAGGGGTAATATTCCCTCTTACAAGTGAGCAATATGCTCCAGTATCTCTAAAGGTCTTTACCCGAGTTGTTTCCGAGTTTTCCTGAAGGGAAATAAGACTTTTGCAATAATAAGGGGGCCATACCTTTTTCTACTTCTCTAGGGGACATGTTACTAGGGATATTAGAGATTTTCCCAATGGGTTGGGGTTTATGGGGGCAGTTGGAACTGATGTGACCTACTTTATTGCACCTGAAGCAGACGACAGGCTTGCCCTTTACTACCTGTTGACGTTGCAAATGGTGTCGTTCTGGCTGGTGTCTCTGGATACTGTTGTCGAGATGCACCACGAGTAGTTTGCCTCTCCGCAGGTGGACCATATGTTGAGAAGCGTGGCTCACCAGGTGACTTGGTTGGCTGACGTAGACGTTCTCCTTCCGGCTGGCACTTCATTCTCCAAGGTTGGCGATTTCTGCTCATGCCAGGCTGTTGAAAAGAGACGGGACCGCTCGGACAAGGAGTGGTTAGTTTCGAAGGTATCAGCCAACCTGGCTGCCTCCAATGCAGTGGTTAAGTCACGATCCTGCAGAGAGACTCGAACCTCTGGTCCCACAGACTCCAGCAGGTTATCAATCAGAATAAGCTGCACCAGCTCAAAGGTAGAGACCACTTGCTTTATACCAGCTGGTAAAAGCTTTGGTTTGCTGTCTCACAAAGTCGACTAGGGATTGACCAAGCTGTCGTCTGCCCAATTTGAAACTTGCGGTATTTGGCTGGGATACACGTATATGCTCCCAACATTGTGGTCTTCACTACTTTATAATCAGAAAATTCAACGTAATTTAATACTGACGTGAATTCTTGTGCCTTGCCCAATAATGCTGTATGAACCAACGATGCCCAATGCTGTTCCGGCCACCTCAAGGCTCGAGCCTGATTTTCGAAGCTTTCGAAAAATTGCTCTGGTTCGGCCTCACTGAAGCGGGGAACAAACTGTACCGCTTTCTGTAAACTAAATTATTTACAGAATGCGAAAACTGCCTTTCTCTTTCCCTACCAAATTCTTCCCTTGCGAATGCTCTGTTCCCTAGTTTGCTCAAGATAGATTTTTGCCAGCTCAAGTGCCAACGACGCTGATTCACCCTGAGACAACCCAGCTGCACTATACTGACCATTTTGCTCCGTAGGTGTATCATCTTCCTCCTGCGAGAACATAGTAGTTTTTGCCTTAGCTCCCGTAGAGGGAGGAGTCTGATGTGCCATCTCTTCTATAAATTTGTCAGCAATCAGTGAACGCAGTTGTGCAGCTGTGAGAGTGCATTTGTATGTAATGCCAATGGAACGAGCAATTTGCCAACAACGCTGTAGGGACAATTTAGGTAGGTTATGCAAAGTATATGCCGACAGCAGACGTCTGACTCGTCTAGGTGGCACAAGTTATTCGCTATGCACAGTACGATTGCAGAATTCCCCAACGTAACCCGTTAATTTGCAGAACACGCTTAGCTATGCACAGTAAGATTGCAGAATACGCATACAAGCAAATCTGACTGCAAAATTCTCCACACCAAACAGGCTAGTAACAACTGACACGCAAAATTTGTAGAGCAATGCCAGACAGCAAGCTGCACAGTGTTCCTGCTACGAGCTTTACCCTAAGCTCAACCGTTTCTCTAAGTCCAGCTCAACTCTCGGACAGGCTACCCATATTACAACCCAGGATTCCAAATGACCTGTTACCCCGGGTGTAATGGGAGCAAATAAACACAGTAGAAAAAGTTTAGACTTATATTATCCTTCACCAATTTAGAACAGCAATATGTACACTATGTACAGTGATAAGTATAGAGCACTCCACGGTAAGCAAAGCAGAAATAGAAGCCACAAGATAGTAGACCGTGCTTCAACCAGCTCTAGAATGGGAATGACAAGGGCAGACAGGAGAGCGGTACCCACATAACCTCGGCGATTGCCAAAACCATCTTCTTATTGGCTAGAACCTGGTCACTAGTTGAACGACGGGGCCCCATCATCAACTCTTAGCAACCTGGTTCGCTGGTTGGGGGAGATAGCCTGTAAATGAGGGTGTGTACATGCGCCGAATAAAGGTTACGTACTCTTTGCATGCCACAAGGACTTTGTCAGTCACTTGTTTAAGTCTAGTCGAGTCGTGAGACATAGCGAACTACTTAGAGCACTTACACACATACACATGCTTATTTGTATATTGTATTATTAAATATTAATGTACCAGACGGAACTTAAGACATAAATATGTGATATGTGCTTTCAGCACAATACTGTACACGAGAGAAGTGATCAGTATTATTTTGATTACTGTGATTAATTTAATTTAATTTAATTTGATATACGCCTAGACAATTAATAAATTTATTAAATTTTAATGTCTCTAGTTAGTAGCCTCCCTGTTGTAATCCTGAAGCACTAATAATTCTTATTGAATTTTAATGGACAATTGGACCAGGATACTGACTAATTGTTACGAAAACCCAATAACAGGCTACAATTGTCCTCTTCGCTTTTGGGCTGAGTGGACGCACTGCGCAGTAGCTCCCATTACACCTGGTTTCTGCGCAGTTTTCACTGTTCAGATATGGCGGAGTACACCGGCAGGAGGATTAACAGAGTTTGCATTGAGCTGTTGAGGGGTTCTCTGAGCCCTGCTACGATGAACATCGTTCTACCTGCAATTATTAGGGATTTATATGGTATCCCTAACGAGGAACTGAATGGTGTGGCCCTTAATGGGATGAAACGAGTATTTGTGAAGTTCCTGAGGACTAGCTACTACAGCAGTGTGGTGGAGGAGTACCAGGAACGACGAATGTGCCTCAACTCGACGATGGATGTGTGCATGCATGACGTATCTACTTACTACACGTGGGTACGAGTGAGGAATGTACCCTTCGAGGCAACTAAGTTTGGTATAGAGGAACTTTTTCGCAAGTATGGAGTCATTCATGAAGCCAGAGGTGGGGTATGGAGGGATGGACCATATGAGGGTCTCCCGGAAGGGTCATACAACATCAAGATGACCTTAAAGATGCCTATACCTTCATATGTCATGTTGCCAGGCACAAGAAATCAGGTATATGTGTCGTATGTGGGGCAAAGGAGAACGTGTCGTCTTTGCGGCTCTTATGACCATATGGCGGCGCAATGTGCACGTAGAATTGTCACGGGGGTGTTAGCCCCGGTGGAGGACGTACAACAAACGAGTGTGGTGGCGGCAGCGAAGACTGGGACTACTCTATGGAGTGAGGAGGTGGAGAAGGAGGGTGAACCGATGGGGACGTGTGTCACACTCCCGGTGGAGGAGGGAGATCCTACTCCAACGTCTGTGGTGGTGGAGGAAGTGGTGGAGTCGACACAGGAGGTGCCCTTGGAGTCAGTGCTCCAGGAATTCTTGGAGGAGGCCTTGGTAGGAGAGGACATGGATGGACGGACCAGTGAAAAGCAGCAATTGCAAGGGCTGAGTGAGAAGTCGGAAGTAGCAGGGAATACTGGAAAGGATACACTTGTAGTGGCAGAGGTACACAGGGAGGATGTACCTGAGGAAGAGGTGGCTTTGGGAGGCAGCTCTAGGAAGAGGCCAGTGGGGTTGACTGAATTAGATGATGTTTTAACACCTGGGCAAAGACCAAGTAAGAAGGCATGGGCAGAGGTGGTCCGCAAATCCCCTACAGGGGGGGGGAGTACAGGGAAAATCGGGGGAGAGACAAGGGGGGGTAGGGGGTCCTATTAAAAAGAGTAATAAGGAAAGTGTGAGCAGCTTGAAGGGAAGTGTGAGCAAGCCACAGCGGCACAGAGGTAAGCCGCCTCTCCTTGACCATTCAGGTGTGTAACGATAAATGCTAATGGCCTAAAAACTGAGGTAAAAAGGGTGTGGTTGGAGTGGTTCCTCAAAAGGTACGACGTTGATGTTTGTTTCCTACAGGAGCATAACTATAAGTCAGGTAGTGAGTTGAGATTGAGAGGATATAAGTTGTTTGTAAGCATGGCAACGCTTTTAAAGGGCGGAGTGGCTGTTTTAGTAAAGGAGACCAGTCCATTGCGAGTCATGGGGTGGGAGGAGGGGGGTGGGGGGAGGGTTGTTCGGGTGGATGGGTGGTGGGGGGAGAGTAGGGTATGTTTTGTGGGAGTTTATATGCCTGCGATTGGTAACGTAAGGATAAAATCAGATTTTGTTCGTGACGTTTTGTTATATTATCTCAGGGGTTTACCTGCCATAGCGATAATTGGAGGTGATTGGAATTGTGTGATTAGGCATGTAGACGTAGTACCTAGGGGGGCGGGGTGCGTGTTGGGTGTCTTAAGGGATGCTTTGTGCGATGTCGGGGTGGTAGATGTGGTTGGCAGGGGGGGGTATCAGGTTGAGCATACCTATGTACAGGGGAGTTATGAGGCAAGGTTGGATAGGATTTATGTGAGGCAGGGGATAGGAGTGGAGAGAGTTAGAACAGTAGACGTGGGTTTATCAGACCACAGAGCAGTGTTGGCTGACCTTAGGGTGGATGGTATTCCGAGAATATATCAGAGCTATTGGAAATTAAATGTGAGGCTTTTACAGGAGGAGGATCAAGGTCGGTCTTTTCAGTCATGGTGGAAAGGCTTTTGGGAGGCTAGGGATGAGGAGGTGGATTTGCTAGATTGGTGGGAGTTGCAGGCAAAGGTGAAAATTGTAGAATTTTTTAGGAAGAGGGGCAGGGAACGGGCACGCTGGAGGTTTGGATTGCAGAATTATTTAGAGGGTCAGTTGAATGATTGTTATGCGGGGGGGGTAGGGAGGGAGTGGAAGGAGATATGGGGGAACTTAGGAGTCGTTTAGTAGAGATGCATAATGAACGTTTTGATGCACTCAGGGTCAGGGCAGGATTGGAGGACGTACCAAAAGGTGATAAGCCAACCGGGTATGTTCTCAGAAAATTCAAGGACAGACAGTTGAGGAATACCGTGGCGCATATTGTTGTGGAGGGTGGGGAGGATTATGTGAGGGGACAGGGCCTCACTGACACAGATTCTATCAGTAGGTATGCTGATTATTGGTTTACGGAGAAATGGAAGAGAAGGGGAGGGGTGGGTGGGTTAGAAACATTTAGAGGGATAAGGGTTCTGCAGGGTATGGGGCAGGGGGATCGGGAGTTGGAGGGAGGCATTACGGGGAAGAGGTGGGGGAAGTGGTGAATGGGTTGAGTCAGGGGAAGGCACCGGGAATAGATGGGTTATCTAATGATTTTTACAAAGCACATTGGGAGGTTCTGAGGGAGTGCCTAGTGGCGGTTTTGAATTATATGTTGAAATGGGGCAGAATGGCGCAAACACAGAGAACTGGGGTCGTTGTCTTGGTGCCAAAGAAGGGAGGAGAGGAGAAGGGTTTGGGAGATTATCGTCCGTTGTCGTTAATGTGTACAGATTACAAAATTTTTGCGAAGGTATTGGGGAACAGGTTAAAGAAGGTAATTGGGAGTAGCGTACATGAGGGACAGTATGGGATTCCGGGACGGACTATGAAGAATGGGCACAGTGCGATAAGGGATTTTATAGAGAACTGTCAGGGAGGGGGCATCCTTGGATTGGATTGGGCTCAGGCATATGACTGCGTGAAGAGGGACTTTTTGTGGGGCTGTTTGGAGAAATTGGGTTTTGGAGGGGGGGGCCGTGAGGTGGGTGCGCATTCTGTATGAGGGGGCTGTCATGAGGGTGCAGGTTAATGGTAAGCTGGGGGGATGCAGTGATGATGGAACAGAGATTAAGGCAGGGTTGCCCGCTGTCACAGTTGCTCTTTGCATGCGTGCAACATCCTTTCTTTGAGGCTGTGGACGACGAATTGTGGGAGGTGGGGGGGGGAAGTATGGGGGGCATAGTAGGTTATGTGGATGATACAACTGTGTTAGTTACGAGTGGGGAGGCTTTACAAAGGGTGGGAGAGGTCATTAGGAGTTTTGGGAATGTTTCAGGAATGGTAGTTAATTTAGCAAAGTCTAGGTTATTGGAAGTAGGAACATGGGTTGGGGGGAGATTGGGGGAGGAGATGGGATGGACGGTTTGTGACAGAATTAGGGTGTGTGGGATATGGTATATGAAGCAATTGCAGGAATGTAGGAGGATTAACTCAGAAGCAGTCACGAGTAGGGTTATAGGCAAGTTAAAAGGTTTGAGGGCCAGTGAAGTGGCGTTACAGCAGAGGACGTTGGTAATTAACTCGGTGGTGTATAGTAAGGTCTGGGGTGTAGCGGAGGTGTTCCCTTTGAGGGTGCAGGATATACAGGAAATACAGAGGAGGGTGTTGAGGTTTGTGTGGGGGTTTGGGAGGGCCTGGTTGTCCAAAGATGTGGCCATGACTGAGGTGAAAAGGGGGGGACTAGGTTTGTTGGCCTTAGGGCCTAGGGTAATGGTATTATATATTAAGCAGAGGTATCTAAGGGTGGGGGGGGGAGAGGGGTGTTAGGGTGGATAGGGTGATGAGGGATGCTAGAAACTGGTGGAGTGGTAGGGATTTGAGAAAGTGTGAAGATGTAATAAGATTCATGTTGGCAGTGGGGCAGGTAAAAAGGTTGAAGGTAAACGCAGTGGTGGGGGTGGCGTGGGGAAGGGATGTATTGCAGGGGGCCGCAGTATACCCCATGTATAACTGGAGGGTCATATGGAGGGAGTTCAGGACGCTTAGGATACCAGCAAGGGTTAGGGAGTTGGTGTACCGTTTTCTAATGGGTGTGGTGGCATCTAAGTATATGTTGCATAAGATGGGGTTGGTTAGAGAGGCAACATGTTTATTCTGTGGGGAGGAGGAGACGGCATATCATGTGGTATATTTTTGTTCATCTTTGGAAGTGGTGAGAGTCTGGATGGCGGGGGTTATTAGGCTGTTGGGGGGGGGGGGGAGTTGGTCTTTTCTTAGATCGTTGTCGATGGATGTTAGTGGGGTAGCAAGCGAAGTGGGCAGGGCTTTGATGTATGTTATGGCAGATTATTTGCATGTTTCTTGGGGTATGAGGCAGATTTCAGGGCAGTTGAGGATAAAAGCGTTAGCAGCGCGGTTTTATAGGACAAGGTGTAGGAATAGGTTAATATATGGGGGGAGATGGGAATCAAGTTTTTCGATAGGTTATCGTAATTTTACTGTAGCACAGCTTCTAAGGGAACAGGGGGGGGGGCAAGGGTAGGGTCTCTTTTTTTTTTTTTTTTATTTTTTTTTTTATATTTTATTTAAAACTCAGGTACAAAATATATGGGTACATAATCAATATGTAACAAGATACAGGCAGTGAACAATAATCAACTGTGACTACACAGTACTGAAGAAGCACATATATAATAACAGAACTGGTTGCACTCAAATCAAACACCGCTTGTACGTACTGTGCTTCACATGAAAAGGTGGTCATACATACATATACATATATACATATATATATATACATATATATATATATATATATAAATATACACATACACACATATATACACATACACACACATACATACATATACAACCCACCCAGTAAAGCTTACACTCCCCCCCCCCATGAAAACGTGCCACTTTCACCTTAGATACACAGTGACAAATCTCTTATACATACACATTTGTAAAAGCATTAAAAACTTCAATGACAATATATATATAAACACAATCCAGCCAGCTAAACGGCTGACACTATAATACAAGGAATGTCTGAACCTGATGGCTCACATCCACCATAGAACACAATCCACCCTACCCTCATATACCCTATGGTAATAATTAATATCGTGCACGGTGGTGGGTTTAAGACACTACCGCTGACACTTCAATCCCCCCCCCTCCCACATGCCTAGTAACTGTGTCTGCCGTCACCACTCATAACCACCAACAGTCCTTGATAGTAATTAGCGTCTTATATCACCCTAAAAACACGCTACACACATAAACCTACCACAATAATAAATAAATTTACACATTATTCCCTCCAGCAGACAGATTATTTACACTGTCGGAGATAATCTATACATCACATCCTACAGAGAATGGACAACATTAGACATCTAAAATAATATGACATGTGTATCACATGACCTGCTATTGCAAAGATTACTTACACTCCTACCCCCCCCCCAAGTGAAAAACTGACCAGTTTCACCTGGCTATACACAAGATCAAAAACTCATTCACTTGAACATATATAATGAAAATGTGAAAAAACATCTGTAACAATATATAAGCAAAAACACCCCAGGCAAGATCTTACATTATATACAATACCAAAACGTTCCACTAGTTAAAAAACAGGTATGAAACCTCATTATTATTCATTGTCCGCATCGCTGTTGGGCCGTGCGGACGCACTGCGCAGTAGCTCCCACTAATCCTGGTTTCTGCGCAGTTTTCACTGTTCAGACATGGCGGAGTACACCGGCAGGAGGATTAACACAGTCTGCATTGAGCTGTTGAGGGGTTCTCTGAGCCCTGCTACGATGAACGTCGTTCTTCCTGCAATTATTAGGGATTTATATGGTATCCCTAACGAGGAACTGTATGGTGTGGCCCTTAATGGGGTGAAACGAGTATTTGTGAAGTTCCTGAGGACTAGCTACTACAGCAGTGTGGTGGAGGAGTATCAGGAACGCCGAATGTGCCTCAACTCGACGATGGATGTGTGCTTGCATGACGTGTCTACTTACTATACGTGGGTACGAGTGAGGAATGTACCCTTTGAGGCAACTAAGTTTGGTATAATGGAAGTTTTTAGCAAGTATGGAGTCATTCATGAAGCCAGAGGTGGGGTATGGAGGGATGGACCATATGAGGGCCTCCCGGAAGGGTCATACAACATCAAGATGACCCTCAAGACGCCTATACCTTCGTATGTCATGTTGACAGGCACCAGAAATCAGGTATATGTGTCGTATGTGGGGCAAAGGAGAACGTGTCGTCTTTGCGGCTCTTATGATCATATAGCGGCGCAATGTGCACGTAGAGTTGCCCCGGGGGTGTCAGCCCCGGTGGAGGACGTCCAGCAAACGAGTGTGGTGGCGGCGGCGAAGACTGGGACTCCTCTATGGAGTGAGGAGGTGGAGAAGGAGGGTGAACAGATGGGGACGTGTGTCACACTCCCGGTGGAGGAGGGAGTTCCTACTCCAACGCCTGTGGTGGTGGAGGAAGTGGGGGAGTCGACACAGGAGGTGTCCTTGGAGTCAGTGCTCCAGGAATTCTTGGAGGAGGCTGTGGTAGGAGAGGACATGGATGGACGGACCAGTGAAACGCCGCAATTGCAAGGGCTGAGTGAGAAGTCGGAAGTAGCAGGGAATACTGGAAAGGATATACTTGTAGTGGCAGAGGTACACAGGGAGGATGTACCTGAGGAAGAGGTGGCTTTGGTAGGCAGCTCTAGGAAGAGGCCAGTGGGGTTGACTGAATTAGATGATGTTTTAACACCTGGGCAAAGACCAGGTAAGAAGGCATGGGCAGAGGTGGTCCGCAAATCCCCTACAGGGGGGGGGAGTACAGGGAAAATCGGGGGAGAGACAAGGGGGGGTAGGGGGTCCTATTAAAAAGAGTAATAAGGAAAGTGTGAGCAGCTTGAAGGGAAGTGTGAGCAAGCCACAGCGGCACAGAGGTAAGCCGCCTCTCCCTGACCATTCAGGTGTGTAACGATAAATGCTAATGGCCTAAAAACTGAGGTAAAAAGGGTCTGGTTGGAGTGGTTCCTCAAAAGGTACGACGTTGATGTTTGTTTCCTACAGGAGCATAACTATAAGTCAGGTAGTGAGTTGAGATTGAGAGGATATAAGTTGTTTGTAAGCATGGCAACGCTTTTAAAGGGCGAGTGGCAGTAAAGGGACTAGTCCATTGCGAGTCAGGAGGAGGGGGGTGGGGGGAGGGTTGTTCGGGTGGATGGGTGGTGGGGGCAGAGTAGGGTATGTTTTGTGGGAGTTTATATGCCTGCGATTGGTAATGTAAGGATAAAATCAGATTTTGTTCGTGACGTTTTGTTATATTATCTCAGGGGTTTACCTGCCATAGCGATAATTGGAGGTGATTGGAATTGTGTGATTAGGCATGTAGACGTAGTACCTAGGGGGGCGGGGTGTGTGTTGGGTGTCTTAAGGGATGCTTTGTGCGATGTCGGGGTGGTAGATGGGGTTGGCAGGGGGGGGTATCAGGTTGAGCATACCTATGTACAGGGGAGTTATGAGGCAAGGTTGGATAGGATTTATGTGAGGCAGGGGATAGGAGTGGAGAGAGTTAGAACAGTAGACGTGGGTTTATCAGACCACAGAGCAGTGTTGGCTGACCTTAGGGTGGATGGTATTCCGAGAATATATCAGAGCTATTGGAAATTAAATGTGAGGCTTTTACAGGAGGAGGATCAAGGTCGGTCTTTTCAGTCATGGTGGAAAGGCTTTTGGGAGGCTAGGGATGAGGAGGTGGATTTGCTAGATTGGTGGGAGTTGCAGGCAAAGGTGAAAATTGTAGAATTTTTTAGGAAGAGGGGCAGGGAACGGGCACGCTGGAGGTTTGGATTGCAGAATTATTTAGAGGGTCAGTTGAATGATTGTTATGCGGGGGGGGGGGGGTAGGGAGGGAGTGGAAGGAGATATGGGGGAACTTAGGAGTCGTTTAGTAGAGATGCATAATGAACGTTTTGATGCACTCAGGGTCAGGGCAGGATTGGAGGACGTACTAAAAGGTGATAAGCCAACCGGGTATGTTCTCAGAAAATTCAAGGACAGACAGTTGAGGAATACCGTGGCGCATATTGTTGTGGAGGGTGGGGAGGGTTATGTGAGGGGACAGGGCCTCACTGACACAGATTCTATCAGTAGGTATGCTGATTATTGGTTTACGGAGAAATGGAAGAGAAGGGGAGGGGTGGGTGGGTTAGAAACATTTAGAGGGATGAGGGTTTCGCAGGGTATGGGGCAGGGGGATCGGGAGTTGGAGGGAGGCATTACGGGGGAAGAGGTGGGGGAAGTGGTGAATGGGTTGAGTCAGGGGAAGGCACCGGGAATAGATGGGTTATCTAATGATTTTTACAAAGCACATTGGGAGGTACTGAGGGAATGCCTAGTGGCGGTTCTGAATTATATGTTGAAATGGGGCAGAATGGCGCAAACACAGAGAACTGGGGTCGTTGTCTTGGTGCCAAAGAAGGGAGGAGAGGAGAAGGGTTTGGGAGATTATCGTCCGTTGTCGTTAATGTGTACGGATTACAAAATTTTTGCGAAGGTATTGGGGAACAGGTTAAAGAAGGTAATTGGGAGTAGCGTACATGGGGGTCAGTATGGGATTCCGGGACGGACTATGAAGAATGGGCACAGTGTGATAAGGGATTTTATAGAGAACTGTCAGGGAGGGGGCGTCCTTGGATTGGATTGGGCTCAGGCATATGACTGCGTGAAGAGGGACTTTTTGTGGGGCTGTTTGGAAAAATTGGGTTTTGGAGGGGGGGTCGTGAGGTGGGTGCGCATTCTGTATGAGGGGGCTGTCATGAGGGTGCAGGTTAATGGTAAGCTGGGGGGGGCAGTGATGATGGAACAGGGATTAAGGCAGGGTTGCCCGCTGTCACAGTTGCTCTTTGCATGCGTGCAACATCCTTTCTTTGAGGCTGTGGACGATGCATTGCGGGAGGTGGGGGGGGGAAGTATGGGGGGCATCGTAGGTTATGTGGATGATACAACTGTGTTAGTTACGAGTGGGGAGGCTTTACGAAGGGTGGGAGAGGTCATTAGGAGTTTTGGGAATGTTTCAGGAATGGTAGTTAATTTAGCAAAGTCTAGGTTATTGGAAGTAGGAACATGGGTTGGGGGAGATTGGGGGAGGAAATGGGATGGACGGTTTGTGACAGAATTAGGGTGTGTGGGATATGGTATATGAAGCAATTGCAGGAATGTAGGAGGATTAACTCAGAAGCAGTCACGAGTAGGGTTATAGGCAAGTTAAAAGGTTTGAGGGCCAGTGAAGTGGCGTTACAGCAGAGGGCGTTGGTAATTAACTCGGTGGTGTATAGTAAGGTCTGGGGTGTAGCGGAGGTGTTCCCTTTGGGGGTGCAGGATATACAGGAAATACAGAGGAGGGTGTTGAGGTTTGTGTGGGGGTTTGGGAGGGCCTGGTTGTCCAAAGATGTGGTCATGACGGAGGTGAAAAGGGGGGGACTAGGTTTGTTGGCCTTAGGGCCTAGGGTAATGGTATTATATATTAAGCAGAGGTATCTAAGGGTGGGGGGGGCGGGGGGGGGTTAGGGTGGATAGGGTGATGAGGGATGCTAGAAACTGGTGGAGTGGTAGGGATTTGAGAAAGTGTGAAGATGTAATAAGATTCATGTTGGCAGTGGGGCAGGTAAAAAGGTTGAAGGTAAACGCAGTGGTGGGTGTGGCGTGGGGAAGGGGTGTATTGCAGGGGGCCGCAGTATACCCCATGTATAACTGGAGGGTCATATGGAGGGAGTTCAGGAAGCTTAGGATACCAGCAAGGGTTAGGGAGTTGGTGTACCGTTTTCTAATGGGTGTGGTGGCATCTAAGTATATGTTGCATAAGATGGGGTTGGTTAGAGAGGCAACATGTTTATTCTGTGGGGAGGAGGAGACGGCATATCATGTGGTGTATTTTTGTTCATCTTTGGAAGTGGTGAGAGTCTGGATGGCGGGGGTTATTAGGCTGTTGGGGGGGGAGTTGGTCTTTTCTTAGATCGTTGTCGATGGATGTTAGTGGGGTAGCAAGCGAAGTGGGCAGGGCTTTGATGTATGTTATGGCAGATTATTTGCATGTTTCTTGGGGTATGAGGCAGATTTCAGGGCAGTTGAGGATAAAAGCGTTAGCAGCGCGGTTTTATAGGACAAGGTGTAGGAATAGGTTAATATATGGGGGGAAATGGGAATCAAGTTTTTCGATAGGTTATCGTAATTTTACTGTAGCACAGCTTCTAAGGGAACAGGGGGGGGGGGCAAGGGTAGAGTCTCTTTTATTGTGAGGGGGGGGGTGTAAGGTTAGGCTAGCAGTGTGGAAGGTGGTGTGAGGGTGAGATAGTGAGAGCATATATTTATGAAATGGTTATGTTCCTGCAGAGATATTTGATATTGGCGATCAGTACCTTGGATACATAGTCATACATGGAATGCCTTGCATTGCATATTTTGGTTGGGTATATTATTGCATTCACTATCGAGGAGAGGTGGCTTAAGTGGCTGTTATGGCTTTTTAGGTCAAGTAGTACTGAACACGTGCAAAAATGATATTGCCAGTGAATAGCAGTAATTCTTTTTATTAACATTGAGAAGGGTTTTAAAATATAAAATAAAGCAAGGAAACATTGTAGTCAAGTACGTTAGTATAGAATGATGCTTGTATTTTGTAGTTTTAACATGTAGCTGCAAGTACTTTCCATATTGCCCTTGTGGATTAGCTTTTCTTTAGATATAATTAGTATACAAGTATTTCCTTTATAACGGTACTTCTTTATAGAAGAAGGATTGTAATATCTTTGCACACGTTAATGTGACGAATATGACTGTCAAGGATGTTTAATTGTGTTTCAGATAGGGAGATTAGGATTTTGTGTTCAGTCATTAACAAGTTTGATCTTAAGCTAGGAGTTAGTTTTTTTTTTTATATTTTATTTAAAACCAATACAGTTTAACATAAAAATAAAGAAACAGTATGGAACCTAATCAAATTAACTGACAAATGGATTGTACTTACATGCTCGCAAGATATTACAACAAAAACTTACATCAAGAACATAACTAAAAACAAAATTACATGTCACAGGGTCATGAATTGACATATATACAAAACCTTGCATATATATAAATTGTACATATAAATGACATCTGACAAAGGTTCAATACACTTGAACATAAAATATACAAAGAAGTTATATCAGTTAAATCCCATCCTTCACATTAATCAAAAAACCAAAACCTAACATCATAATCTGACTAGATAATCTACATACTTATCCCTAACAATACAGCTGAACATATCCCAACATACAAATAAACAGAAAAGAATACAGCTTAGAACACAATAACAAGCTCTATACTGTTACAATACACCCATATAAAACTTTCAGACAAATGGACTACGTCACTAAACTGTCTAGATATGTCTGTATACCACACAGACTAAAACTTAACATCAAGAACTTGCATGAACACCAAACCGGTATCAGGGTACAGACCTTAATTATAAACTTTAAAAAGAATCAATCATGCGTATATAAAGTATTACATAACGTCTGACCCATGACAAAGGCTCAATACAAAAGAAAGAGATATATATTTATATATATACACATACACACCCACACACACACACCCACACCCACATCCACACACACACCCACACGTACACAAAAATTTTCACAAAATCACATTAATCATATGCACTGTATGCACAATGCAAAACAGGATATAAGTATCTCTCATCGTGCAAAAACCCAGCACGTAACATAAATACAAACTAAAACACACTGCATGTCGCAAATAACTTATTTCTCAAGAATCATGTTATACAAGACTGATACACATCATAATTATACATAAATCTACTATATTATACCTACATTCTGAAAAGTGTTATATCTACCATAACGAGACCTTGAGCTCTACATCCACACTTGGATGCCATAAAGTCCCAATGAAAACCAGGAAACTATTCCAAACCCACATTCACAACACTCTCACGACCCCCCCCCCAGGGAGGCGAGCACGCTGTTGCCCCCTGACTCCCTCCAACCTATGAAAACCCCATCATTCACTCATATCCAAACACAGATTTACGAGAATCCCTAACGTTAGCATTCTATACCCCTCTGAGAAAGCCTGATCCCACCTCCTCCCATACAAATCTCTGTTACGACACCTCGTACTATAGAACGTTACCGCAAGAACCTTTCTTCTCTCCTCACTATCCCCTCTCCCCCTCATCACCCACGACATATATATATAATCTACCATGATATAATCTAAAGCTCTTATGACACCCTCGTCTAACCCACCCATATCTAGACTTAGAGCACGCAAAACCGACACCCCACGGCCCCCCACCCTCTGTACCAACCTACTTAACCAGCACCTAACCTCCTCTAGCCCTTCACAAAAGTAAACTACATGGAACGCTGTCTCATCCCCTCCACAGATACCACACCCCCCACCCTCTACAACCTGTCTGTTTCGTAATATCTCACCAGACGGAAGGATCCCATGCAGAAAACGAAACATCACCTCACGCGCCCGAGGTTTTAACTTCAATTTACTAAATCTAAACCAAATACTCTTCCACGCATACATGGGGAACAAACCCTCAACTGGGACAACGCACCTACCTACAAGTAACCTACACAAAACCCTTATACGAACCTTTCTCAGTTCCCTAACCAACATAACAGCCCTCAAAACTATTTCACATTCCCTCAACTCCATTCCTCGATACCACATACCCAGCCTGTCGTGTATCCTTCCCAAACGCCCCGCGTTCACACCCTCACGCAACACTTCCCATTTAATGAACACACATTTAGCCCTCCGTCTCAAATCCAACAACCCCAACCCACCCTGACTTACAGGTAACATTACAACCTCCCTCCGTAACCAATCACAACGTGAACCCCATAAAAATTTGTACACCCGTCTTAGTATCCCCGCAATCGCTGTCCCTGTAATTGGGAACACAGCTGCAACATACCAAACCTTACTATACAATAAAATGTTCACGACTATCACTCGCTGTATCAGAGTTAGGTGCTGGGGTCTCAGAACACCTAGACGCCCCACGATCCTTTCCAATAACCTATCCGAATTTTCCTCCCGCGCCGCAACCATGTCATCCCAATAAATAATACCACAAATCTTTAAAGACACCGCCCATTCTTTAACAACATTACATCTCCCCCCCACACCCCCCACCCAAGAACCCAACCCCATGCACCTTGACTTCGCACTATTTACCTGCATACCCGTGGCACTTCCAAATAATTTCACCACCTCGTCCAACACTCTCATTGACATCCCTGCACGAAAGAGAACAGTGGTGTCGTCAACATATCCAATTAACCCCGGCCAGGCCCTCCCACCCCCCACACTTCCCGCACATGGCGTACATAAGCTACGGTCAACCATTCTATAAAAGGGGTCCTGGAAACACGCAAACAATATTTGGGACATGGGGCATCCCTGTCTAAGGCCTCTTCCCATTGCAATTTCCTTCCCCATACACCCATTAATCTGTATCCTCATTTTCGCCCCCTTGTACAACGTATTTACCCACTCGACTATTTCCTCCCCAAAACCCTGTCTCCTAAGTATAACCTGCAAAGCTCCCCTTTCCACTCTATCATATGCTCCCTGCCAGTCTAGAGCCAACAAAGCCGCCCCTCCACCCCACCCTTAGCTTCCACAAAACTTCTCAGTATCCCATGTCCTTCAATCATCGACCTCCCCGGCAACCCGAACTGAGATTTTGACACCACCCTCTCCACTACACATTTGAACCTATTACCTAAAATTTTTGCAAACACCTTATAGTCTGCACACATCAGTGATATGGCTCGGTACTCCCGAAGGGTGGGCTGCCCCTTGACCTTCGGGACCAGCACTACTACTGCTGTTTCCTGCTTCTCCCCCAACTTACCCTTCTCCTTCATACTATTAAATAACCTAACTATAAATTCCTTTATCAACGCCCAATGTTGTAAATAAAATTCTACCGGGAGACCATCAATACCGGGAGCTTTCCCCTTCCTCATTCCCCTTAATGCATTCTCTATTTCCTCTGCCGTAATCGTCCCACCTAAAGCCTTTCGATCACTATTTCCTAAATTACACGTCACATACGTACACACCTTGTCCAATGCCCCGTCACCCACCCCCCCACTGTTCCAGTATTTCTCGTACCAAGCCTCCGCATACGCACACATCCCCTTCGTGGTTCGTATCTCCTGCCCTACTCTATAATTCCCAACCATCTCCGTTACCTCTAAACATGGTATAGCCGTCAGCGCCTGCCTTTGCTTTTGATGCCGCAAAACACACGCTGACGGCTTGTCGCCCCAAAGCACTTCCTCCACCCCTGCCTGCATCCTTACAGCTTGAAACCTTTCATTTTGCAACACCCTCAACCTCCCCTTTATTTCAGCTATTTCATCCATAGGAAAATTATTCCCACCCACCCCCCTCCCATAGCAACCTCTTAACCTATCCTCTAAATAGTTAGCCAGTCCATATTTTAAATTATTAATACGTTTTCCTTCTCTCACATAAAACTTTCTAATCCTTTCCTTTGCGACACTATCCCACCATGTCACAATGTCATCCACTCCCTGTTCTTCCACACTAAGCTCCCTCCATAGGACTGAAAACCCCTCCAATCCCTCCTCATCTCCTAACACACTTATATTTAATTTCCAATAACTTCTATATATGTCCGCGAGCGTCCCCCCACCCAACCTCCACCACCACTGCCCTATGATCTGACATTGTAGTCTCAACAGTACTGAAAGATTTCACGTTCACTCCCTGAGAAAGGTACACTCTATCTAGTCTCGCAGCATACTCACTCCTAACAAACGTATATTCAGTCTCCCACACCGCTCCCCCAAAGGCATCACGTAACCTAACATCCCTTAATAAATCCCTAAGAGCCACAGACATATATCCAGCTCCTCTTGGGTCCACATCAGCCACCCTGATTACACTATTCCAGTCCCCACCAACTATCGCCACCTCTGGCAGTGCACTTAAGAGAAACACAAGATCCTCACACACAAAATCATTCTTTACCTTTATGTTATTTTCTGCCGGCGCATACACACTCACAAAAGACACACGCTTACCCATCCACCACCCATCCACACGCAACACCCTCCCTCCCCCTCCTCCCTCGCTTCTCTGCAAAACAAACGGGCTCGTCTCCCTTATTAAAATTCCCACACCACCTTTTAGACGGGGAGATGGCAGGGTAACTACCCGAAATCCTGCCACCTCCAACACCCTACCCTCTTTGAAATTGTGCTCCTGCAGGAACACAACATCCACTCTAGATTTATTCAGAAAATTACGAAACCAAACTCTCTTCATACCGCTACATAACCCATTAACATTTACAGACATACACCTAAGGCCTATTAAAGTTTCCACCCCTGCTTCCTCTCATCACTCTTTACAACTCCAGAGCTTGAATTTACGTTCAACACCTTCAGAGTGCTCTCTTTCCCTCCCCCCTTCTTCCGGTGCCTCCTATCATGGCTACCACCACCTACACCACTACCTTCACACTTCACCTCAGTCTTTTTCCCAGGCCTTTGTGCAGGCGTAAGGACGTCATCAGAATCTGATGTAGCCGCCCTCTTTCTCGTGACAGTCATGTTACACATATCTTGATCAGATGTTACCTCTCGATGAACCTCCACCTCCACCTGAGAATGGTGTAATGAGTCAATGGATGACTCCAAACCACCATCACGTCCCAAATTATCATGTCTCAGACTTTCTGGAAGCGACGATTCTCCAATGACACCACGCTCAGATGTAACATCCCTCTCTGGTGGTGACAACGTCTTCAACACCTCCACCAATTCCTCCTCAATCTCAAGAACCTTCTCTTGTACTTGCTGCTCCTCCTTATCCACAGGAGACGACACCTGATCAGGCAGTTGGGGGCGGGACTCCAACTCACCACCAGTCCTGTGTGCCCGATCCACTATCTCGCTCCACAAAACACCACGCCCTCCATCCGATGTTTGTTCCTCACCTGCCACCTTTGAAGCAGGGGCTGCGACGTCCACCACAGGTCCAGGCACATGTCTTCGCTTGTCACAGGTCGCCGCTATGTGATCATACTCACCACATAGGCGGCACGTACGTCGTTGTCCTGGGTACATTACCATTACCTGCGTCCTGAAATCTTGTAGGTACACATAGGATGGTATTTGGTGCCTCAAAGTCATTTTGAGGTTGAAAGAACCCTCTGGAAAACCAGCATAGGCTCCTGCCGCCCACGTACCATGTTGAGCATAATGCACCGTCCCATACTTCTCAAAAACTTTCCTTATATCTGCCTCGTCCGCCTCAAAGGGAACGTTGCGTAACTTGATCCACGTATAATACCGTGAAACATCTATCATTCTTACAGTGACAGCTGGTGTGACGTTAAGACTCACGTCCTGAAACCTGGTGATTAACGATTCATAAACCGTTGCTGATAGCAGTTTGACGAAAATTCGTTGTCCTCCGTTCAATGCTACACCATACAAGTCACAATCTTGTACTCCATAAGTCTCCCGTATGATCTTTGGCAATAAGACTTGCGCAGAACTGGTCGTTATCGTTCCTTTAAGTAGCTCGATGCCTACAGTATTTATCCTTCGTCTCAGACTAACCGCCATCTTGACGATCACAGTGCACCTAAGTTGTTAGCCGAGGTGTGACAGCACCACTTCACACCACTGCAGCCAGGTAACTGACAAGGGCGGTCGCCTACACACAGCAGAGGGGTGCAGAGCGCTACCGCACACTACCGTGGTCAGGCAGCGAATCCCAACCTATTAGGTTTCCAAAAATAAGTACAAAAAACGTAAAATAATGCAGTAATTCTTTTTATTAACATTGAGAAGGGTTTTAAAATATAAAATAAAGCAAGGAAACATTGTAGTCAAGTACGTTAGTATAGAATGATGCTTGTATTTTGTAGTTTTAACATGTAGCTGCAAGTACTTTCCATATTGCCCTTGTGGATTAGCTTTTCTTTAGATATAATTAGTATACAAGTATTTCCTTTATAACGGTACTTCTTTATAGAAGAAGAATTGTAATATCTTTGCACACGTTAATGTGACGAATATGACTGTCAAGGATGTTTAATTGTGTTTCAGATAGGGAGATTAGGATTTTGTGTTCAGTCATTAACAAGTTTGATCTTAAGCTAGGAGTTAGTTAGTGGTAGGGGTGTACCTGTTTGGTATTTCATGAAGGGGTTTCTTTTTATTATTCGCCCCGTCCTTGTGAGGGGAGAACCCATTTGATATGTTTCAATGATAATTATAGTCTTGGTTTATATTAAATATTTACATAGGTTGTTTAAAGTTGAGGTAACATGAAGTGTATTCTTTAATTTTATGTGTAAAATCCATGTCATACAATGATGTTCTGACAGTTTGAATTTCTTTGTTGTTGTTTTATTATTATTGATATTAGATATTGTGGGTGTATATTCTTCCAATTATACAAGTGTGTGTGTATGGTAACATAATGTACATATCTGGGTTGCTATGTACTTTTATATTTTTGTTGTGGTTTATGCATAACCAAATTCTGTAATTCTCATTAAGGTTTAATGAGGTAAGGGCATACCGTGATTGTTAGGTTACTTAAGGGTTTTTTCTCAAAACGGTGCATGCATATATTTTTTGTATGCACTGGCATTATTAATTATTGTTAAAAGGGGGTTTGGTAGGTCATGTTGTTGGATGTGTAAATGGTGGTAATACACCTACGGGTAACGGTTTATTTAAGTACTGGGATTGTGTGGTAGAGGAATTTTGTTAATATCCAGTATAGTTCTTATTATTAATCACTTGTACGTCCTTGTAAATACGTGTGATATTCTTTGGATTATATAGGTAGTATTTATGAATTTATTAAATCCACCTGTATGTTCGGGTGTGGGTTGCCTTCGTGTAGAACGTGGAATTGTTGTTTCATTTTTAATGGATAACATGTCTTAGTTTATGTAACGTATGCATAGCATACATTTAAATATGTATTGTGTTTTCTAAATAAAATATAAAAAAAATTCCACACACACTCACACAATCGTCCTCTGCAACACCCCCCCCCATGGGAAGGCCAGCCCGTTCATGCCCCTGACCGCTTATAAAGACCATAAATCCCTCAAAAGAAAGTCCCTGTAGCCCTCCGAGAAATCCCTCTCCCACCTTCTACCATATATTTCCCTGTTGCGACACTTTGTTCTATAAAAGGATGCTGCTATGGCCATCCTACGTTCCTCCGCCCCTTTGTCTCTCATTGCCCATGATATATACACAAAATCAACCATTAAGTAAGCCACTGCCCTTTGAACCTTTACCCCAACCCCACCTACATCTAAACTAAGCGCTCTCAAAACCGACAACCCTTTCCCCCCCCACATACCGGATTACTTTCCCTAACCATTCCCGCACAATCCCTAGGCTTTCACAAAAATAAACTACATGAAAAGCTGATTCATCTACCCCACAAACCTGACACATCTCACCCTCCCTTATTCGCCTATTTCGTAAAACAACCCCAGACGGCAATATTCCGTGAAGAAACCTATACATTACCTCCCTCACGCGTGGCCGGATGCGTAACCCTTTTAATCGGCCCCAAATTTCTTCCCATGCGTACATCGGGTACACTCCTTCCGTTGCCACTACCACCCTAGGCCATATCTTCCTCTCCATGGACCCTACCCGCATGTTTCTCGGCTCTCTGACCATCATCAATAGACGCAACAACTCCTCACCATCTCTCAAATCTTGTCCCTTCCACCATCTCCGAAGATCTCCCTGCAGCATCCCCAACCCTCCACTCCCTTCCCCCCGAGCCCTTAGCAACCCATGTTTCACATATACACACTTCAACCTTCTTTCCAAATGAATTAACCCCAGCCCTCCCAAGGCCACCGGAAGTGTTACCACCTCTCTTTTCAACCAATCGCATCCTGAACCCCAGATAAAACGGAAAACTCTGCTCAACAATCTCCGGACATCCCCATACACCAAAGGGTACAAAGCTGCCACATGCCATATTTTACTGTACAAAAGCACATTGACCACAATGACCCTCTGGTGTAGCGTAAGATGTGTCGGCCTCAATCCTGACAATCTTCCCAATACCCTATCTACCACACCCTTTGAATTATTCTCCCTCGCCATCTGAGCATTACCCATATACACAACTCCACAAATTTTCACCCGGTCCACGACACTCCACCTCACCCCCCCACCCCCGCCCTCCTGCCCATCCCATTCACCCAATATCAAGAGCTTTGATTTTTTTTTTTTTTATATTTTATTTAAAACCATACACAAACATGAGTCACAAGAAAATTCAAACAAATATATTGCACTGAATGAAAATCCTTACATCGGATATTGAAACAATACCTATTACCATTACATTGTTAACATTATAACAACTATAACCAATACTATATCTGATGCCGAAGCTTAGACTGTCCTAAACTAGATACATGTGTATAAGTTAACAATAGTAAAAATGCAACCTAATTCTTCATCAAATTAAGCATTCTATCTCTTAATTATCTCGGAATTGATATCTGTACAGTACAATTATCCTTCATTTTTTTTTTCAAATTCCTTCTGCTCTGAACACAAGAAAGGAATATAGAATAAGAATGGACCTACATAAATTTAGAAACCTCATATACAAACCACTACAGTAATCAGCACAGGTCTATTGATACATCCCTCTCTTTATGAGAATACGTTCAAATTTTTCCCAATAAATTGCTTGCCATAACAACATTGAACCACCTTGTTATAATAAATAGTCTTGTAATGTCAAGAAACATTACACCATTATCATAAGTTTTTTTTTTTTTTTTTTATTTTATTTAAAACAGTGCGATACAAATGACAAATATATTAAAAAGATACACGACAAAAGATTACTGCACTAGAATCGCACTTAACCCGAGACCTAATAACGACACCATACAGTACAGTGGTAATACACACACACACCACACCGTATGTTACATTGGTATTACACTCACACACAACACACCATATATTACAGTGAATATACACTCACACACACAAACACCGAATATTACATTGGTAATACACTCACACACAACACTATACATTACAGTGGTATTGTTTTATTTGTTAAAGAACATCTCTAACAAGGTTACATATTACCAAACATCAAACACTGGAAATTATGAAGATTGTACAATAAAACAGAGATAAACAAAACAAACAAACACGCACAATGACACACAAGCACACACATTACACTACATGAGACTACATCAGGCACATACTAGGTGAGGTTTCTGCCTGTCAAACACGTATGCAAGACTAATTCTAAGATATCAGGTGCTTAACAGAGCACCACGATACTCAAAACATTAATATTGGCGATTATCACGAGATCTTAACATACATAGGTATTTAGTATTCAAAGAAGGGAACGGGATAAAACTAAAAGTCACTATAAAAACATCCAATATAACAAAACAAAACTACGATGTGATATTTTACATCTCAGCTGAACAAAGAAAAATAATGCAACTAGTTACATATAATATAATATTACTGAAAAGCACACTGTAACACAGCATAAAATATAACATAAAATAAACACCAATTGCTATATGCTAGGAAACACTTTTTACCACTTTCAATTGAATCAAAAACAGTAAAGACACCCATAACATATTTGAGTCACATTGAAAATTTTCATCATAAAGTCCTTGAAATGATTTATACATGATAAAATATGCAATCTTAGTGCTACACCTTTCTAAATGATAACTGTGTAATTCCTGAAACCCTCGGGGTAATAACCCTATTGTCTCTAGATATCAAAACTCAATTATACATCCATATAAACAGCTCTCCATGCTCACACCCATGTCTAGGAAAATAGCCCGTCGTATCCCCTTACCCATTTTGCAAATCCCATAAATCCCTTAATGTGAAATTTCGATAACCCTCACTAAAATCTCTCTCCCATCTCCCTCCATACACCTCTTTATTTCTACACTGTGTCCTATAAAAAGTTGCTGCCAATGCATTAATTCTTGCCCGCACGTCCGCCTCCCTCATAGCCCACATCATGTATATATAATCCGTAATCATATACCCAATCGCATTCTCAACCCTTTTATTCACCCCAGTTATATCTAAACTTAAAACCCTCAAGACCTGCAAACCCCCTCCCCCCACTAACCTTAAAACCTTACCCATCCAAACCCTTATAAGTTCAATACAATCGCAAAAATATACCATATGATAAATAGTCGCCAATCCTCCACAATCCTTGCATTCCCCATCCTCTCGTATTCTCTTATAGAATAAAACCATTCCTGACGGCAAGATTCCATGTAAAAATCTATACATAACTTCTCTGACTTTAGGTTTTAAACGCAATTTATTTAAACGCCCCCAAATATTATGCCAATCATACATCGGATAAACTCCTTCTACCGCCGCTACCAGAGCCTTACCATCTGCCCTATCAAGATTTCTCAATTTAATATGTGAAGGATCCCTCACGTTTATGAAGACCCGTAACACTGCCTCACCTATCATGAACTCCCGACCCCCCCACCACCGTCGCATATCCTGATGTATCCTATGAAGACCGTCTTCTTTCGCCCCCCCCTCCCGCTTATAACTATGTTTTAAATACATACTTATTTTTTTTTTTTTTATATTTTATTTCAAACTCAGGTACAAAATATATGGGTACATAATCAATATGTAACAAGATAGAGGCAGTGAACAATAATCAACTGTGACTACACAGTACTGAAGAAGCACATATATAATGACAGAACTGGCTGCTGCACTCAAATCAAACACCGCTTGTACGTACTGTGCTTCACATGAACACCGCTTGTACGTACTGTGCTTCACATGAAAAGGTGGTCATACATACATATACATACATATACATATATACACACACACATATATACATATATACATACATATATATATACATATACATATACATACGTATACACATATACATATACACATATACATACATATACACATACACATACATACATATACAACCCACCCAGTAAAGCTTACACTCCCCCCCCCCATGAAAACGTGCCACTTTCACCTTAGATACACAGTGACAAATCTCTTATACATACACATTTGTAAAAGCATTAAAAACTTCAATGACAATATATATATAAACACAAACCAGCCAGCTAAACGGCTGACACTATAATACAAGGAATGTCTGAACCTGATGGCTCACATCCACCATAGAACACAATCCACCCTACCCTCATATACCCTATGGTAATAATTAATATCGTGCACACTTCAAACCCCCCCCCCCCCCATGCCTAGTAACTGTGTCTGCCATCACCCCTCATAACCACCAACAGTCCTTGATAGTAATTAGCGTCTTATAATATATCACCCTAAAAACACGCTACACACATAAACCTACCACAATAATAAATAAATTTACACATTATTCCCTCCAGCAGACAGATTATTTACACTGTCGGAGATAATCTATACATCACATCCTACAGAGAATGGACAACATTAGACATCTAAAATAATATGACATGTGTATCACATGACCTGCTATTGCAGAGATTACTTACACTCCTACCCCCCCCCCAAGTGAAAAACTGACCAGTTTCACCTGGCTATACACAAGATCAAAAACTCATTCACTTGAACATATATAATGAAAATGTGAAAAAACATCTGTAACAATATATAAGCAAAAACACCCCAGGCAAGATCTTACATTATATACAATACCAAAACGTTCCAATAGTTAAAAAACAGGTATGAAAACTCATTATTATGACAAGTTACATTGCTCATATATAGGTAGACATGTATAATTACAGGTTAAAATATGCTTATATACTAACATGCTTTTGTACATCCTTACAAAACATGAAGGAATCCTTAGATAAATTATAATCATCGGTGTTCACAATAACACCAAGACATTACATTGAATACCACATTGAATATCACCTCAACATCCTTCCTCACACAATTCCACACACACTCACACAATTCCACACACACACTCACACAATCGACCTCTGCAACACCCCCCCCCCTGGGAAGGCCAGCCCGTTCATTCCCCTGACAGCTTATAAAGACCATAAATCCCTCAAAAGAAAGTCCCTGTAGCCCTCCGAGAAATCCCTCTCCCACCTTCTACCATATATTTCCCTGTTGCGACACTTTGTTCTATAAAAGGATGCTGCTATGGCCATCCTACGTTCCTCCGCCCCTTTGTCTCTCATTGCCCATGATATATACACAAAATCAACCATTAAGTAAGCCACAGCCCTTTGAACCTTTACCCCAACCCCACCTACATCTAAACTAAGAGCTCTCAAAACCGACAACCCTTTCCCCCCCCACATACCGGATTACTTTCCCTAACCATTCCCGCACAATCCCTAGGCTTTCACAAAAATAAACTACATGAAAAGCTGATTCATCTACCCCACAAACCTGACACATCCCACCCTCCCTTATTCGCCTATTTCGTAAAACAACCCCAGACGGCAATATTCCGTGAAGAAACCTATACATTACCTCCCTCACGCGTGGCCGGATGCGTAACCCTTTTAATCGGCCCCAAATGTCTTCCCATGCGTACATCGGGTACACTCCTTCCGTTGCCACTACCACCCTAGGCCATATCTTCCTCTCCATGGACCCTACCCGCATGTTTCTCGGCTCTCTGACCATCATCAATAGACGCAACAACTCCTCATCATCTCTCAAATCTTGTCCCTTCCACCATCTCCGAAGATCTCCCTGCAGCATCCCCAACCCTCCACTCCCTTCCCCCCGAGCCCTTAGCAACCCATGTTTCACATATACACACTTCAACCTTCTTTCCAAATGAATTAACCCCAGCCCTCCCAAGGCCACCGGAAGTGTTACCACCTCTCTTTTCAACCAATCGCATCCTGAACCCCAGATAAAACGGAAAACTCTGCTCAACAATCTCCGGACATCCCCATACACCAAAGGGTACAAAGCTGCCACATGCCATATTTTACTGTACAAAAGCACATTGACCACAATGACCCTCTGGTGTAGCGTAAGATGTGTCGGCCTCAATCCTGACAATCTTCCCAATACCCTATCTACCACACCCTTTGAATTATTCTCCCTCGCCATCTGAGCATTACCCATATACACAACTCCACAAATTTTCACCCGGTCCACGACACTCCACCTCACCCCCCCACCCCCGCCCTCCTGCCCATCCCATTCACCCAATATCATGAGCTTTGATTTATGCACATTCACTGCCATACCTGTTGCCATCCCAAAAACATCTATAACTCTCTCCAGACCATCCAATCCCTCCCTCCCACTCACTAGGACAGTTGTGTCATCAACGTAACCTATGATACTGGGACTCCCACCTCGTATGTCCTCCCTTACCCCCTCCTGTATGCACATTTCCACTGCCCTATAAAACGGGTTCTGTAAACATGCAAATAATATTTGTGACAACGGGCAACCTTGCCTCAATCCCCTGCCCATTTTCACATGCAACCCCACCCTCCCATTTATCTGTACACACATCCCAGCTCCCCGATATAAAGTACGTGCCCAATTCACAATGTCCTCCCCGAACCCTTGCCACTCCATGATTCTCCACAGAGCCTCCCTCTCGACACTGTCATATGCCGTTCTCCAATCCAACGCCAATACCCCACGTTCCCCCTCTTGTGGACCCTCAATAAACCTTCTAATAACCCCATGCCCCTCATACATTGATCTCCCCGGAATCCCATATTGACCCCTCACTATTACCTTTCCAATTACCTTTTTTATACGATTTCCCAAAATTTTTGCAAAAAGTTTGTAGTCTGCACACATGAGTGATATCATCCGGTAATCTTTCACTGTGCACTGACTTTCACCCTTTGGCACCAAAACTACTAGTGCTGTCGCCTGCAAAGGTCCCAACGCACCCCTCTCTTTTATGATATTAAATAATTGCACCAAAAAAACTTTTAATACTCCCCAATGCTGTATGTAAAACTCCGCAGGCAGCCCATCTATCCCCGGTGCCTTACCCCTGCTCATACTCATTAAAGCCGTCCACACCTCGTCCTCCACAATAGGCCCCTGTAACTGTTCCCTGTCGTCCCTGTCCAGCACACTCCGCACCCATCCCCCTGTCTCTCTTAAAGCCCCCTCTCTCACACCCACACTCCTCATATGTGCACTAAGCCAAGAATCAACATACCCTCCCATCCCCTCCGTTGTCACCAAGTCTTGTCCCTCCCTATACCCCTCGATGTCCTCAAGAACTCTCAAACCCACCATTTCCATTGCAACGCGCCGGCGCCCCTGCCCTCGCAGGACACACGCCGATGGTCTATCACCCCACATGACCTCCTCCAACCCCCCTAAAACCCTTGCCGCATCAAACCTCTCATTTTGCACTTCCATTAGGCGTTCCTTCACTCCTTGTATGTCAGCCACAGGGGCTCCCATCCCCCCCCTTCCTCTCTCATAATACTCCCTTAACTGCCCCTCAAGATACCTAATAAGCCCATAAGCCAACTGATTCTCGTGCCTTCCCTGTCGGACATAGAACTCTCGAATCCTCGTCTTCGCCGTCACATCCCACCATCTCAACACATCCCCATTGACTTCCATCCCTTCCCATAAGCCTTTCCACCATTGTGCAAATAGGACCCTCCCCTCAACATCTTGAAGCAACCGAACATTCAATTTCCAATAACTCTTATACCTGTTCGGCCGACCCTCCCATCCCAAATCCACCAAAACACCTCTATGATCAGAAAAAAAGACATCCAAAACCCTTACACTCCGCACCACAGCTTTCCTTGTCACGTATATCCTGTCCAGCCGTGCAGCATACCCCTGCCTCACAAAGGTGTGCTGCACCTCCCACGCCGCCCCCCCCTCTACATCAACCAACCCCACCCCTGTTAACAGGTCCCTCAGAACGCCAGAACAATATCCTGCTCCCCTAGGTTCCACATCCTTGCGGCGTATAACGCAATTCCAGTCCCCTCCCACCACAGCTAATGCTGGAAGCGACCTTAAGTGATACACCAACACTTCACGTACAAACTCATTCTTTACTCGACTGTCCCCCTCCGCCGGACCATAAACACACACAAAAGACATCTTATCTCTTCCCCATGTCCCATCCACTCTTATAACCCTCCCCTCACCCCCCTCCTCACAATGATGTACAGTAAACGGGCTAGCCTCCCTCACCAAAATAGCCACTCCTCCTTTCAATCTCGTTGAGTGTGCCGCATATACAGTATACCCCTCAATCATCAACATACAACCCGGCTTGTGGTTGTGCTCTTGCACAAACACTACATCTACACCATACCTAATGAGCATCTCATGAAACCATTCACACTTCCTAGAATTTTTCAGACCATTAACATTTATAGAGAGACTCTTGAATTTGTCAATGGAGGTTTTCCTTTACGTATTGCACCACCTTTATCCCCCTTCCCCTTTATACGCCCTTGATCTTCAATCACCATTCTGTGATCTGCTTTCACATGCCCCTTGCCCCTGGACCCCCCAGGTCCATGCTCAACCACTTCAGCCCAAACCTTTTTGCCCGAACGCTGTGCCGGAGTGAGCACATCCACATCGTCCACGTCCGAGGGCACTGCCGCTCTCTTCCGCGACACTCGAGCCTTTCTTCCCGCCTCCACCTGGAAGCCATCCCCGTGCACTTCCGCCACCACTGTGCCAATTTGCAACCCAGCCTCAACCTGGGTCTCTGACATGCCTCCCCCCCTCTCACCACCTGGAACCCCAGCAGCATCCAGGGCACCCACAAGCCCCTCAACTGTGACCTCTCCTGGGGTCCCTAACAGGTCGTGGAGGACTGAATCAATGGTAGCCTCCACGGCCCTGTCCTCACCCAGTGACACCACATCTTTGGTCGCCGGTGCCTGCCCGGTAGTGCATGTCTCTCTCGGAAGAGTTACACACTCTTCCTCCCTCAAGGCCTCCTCGACCTCCACACTCCAAGCCTTGTTCAAGGAAACCGACTCAGGTCGTGCCAAATCCAACGTCCCAAGGTCCTCTGATGCCTCCTTATGCTGCTCCTTCGCCTGTGTACCCTGTTGCTTAACACACTGCGCAGCAATGTGATCATATGCACCACATAATCGACAGGTACGTTGTTGCCCTGCGTAAGTCACCATTACCTGAGTCCTGAAGTCTTCTAGGAAAATATAGGAAGGAATAGGATGCCTCAATGTCATTTTTAAGGAAAAACTTCCTTCAGGCATCCCAGAATATGATCCTTCCTTCCATTTCCCCAATGTCGCCATATGAACAGTCCCAAACTTCTCGAAGACGGCACGTAGGTCTGCCTCATTAGCCTCAAAGGGTACATTTTTTATCTTCACCCACGTATAATGGCGGGACACATCATGTAGCCTTACCGTCACTGCAGGATTCACTGGTACACAAAGATCTTGGAACCTGGCGACTATGTCCTCATATACACTTGCATTGAGAAATTTCACAAAAATTCTATATGCCCCGTTCAAGGCTACACCATACAGCTCTTCGTTGGCAATGCCGTATGTGTCCCTGATGATGGCAGGTAATAAAACTTGAGCTGAGTGGGCATGCACAGCCCCACGCACCACTTCAATGCCGACAGTGTTTACCCTTCTTCTTGCCTGCTGCGCCATTTTGAGAAAACCAAGTTGTCACCGGCTGACAGCAGAGGGCAGGCTCAGCTCACGTCCGCTCGTCCCAAAGGTTGAGCGACGAATGCACATACTTATTATCCTCTTTTCGACATCTATAAGACCCAGCCCTCCACGGCCAACCGGGAGTGTGACAACCGCTCTACTTAACCATTCGCTCCCTGTTCCCCAAATGAATCTAAAAACACTTTTTTTTTGTAACCTTTTTAATTCACAACGAAGTATCGGAAATATTACCGTAACATGCCATAGTTTACTATATAATAGCACATTCGTTGTAATCACCCTTTGTTGCAAACTTAAATTAGCAGCTCTTAAACCACTGAGGCGCTTCAGAACACTATCAACGATACGCACGGAATTTATTTGCTGTGCTGACTTGATATCATTTACATAAACGATCCCACATATCTTTATTTGGTCCACCCTTTCCCACCTTCCAGCTACCATTCCTTCCTCACGCGACCCTTTTCCAAGATTCATATACTTTGTTTTCCCCATGTTGATCGTCATGCCAGTAGCCTTTTCAAAAACTTTCACTAACTTTTCTACCCGAATCAAATCCATGTTTTCTCTCACCAAAATCGTCGTGTCGTCGACATATCCAACAATGCCCGCTCCCCCACCCCTTACATTACCCATCCCATTTGCTTCCAATAAAACCCTTATCCCTCTATAAAAGGGATCTTGAAAACAAGCAAAAAAAATTTGTGAAAGGGGACAACCTTGACGCAAACCCCTTCCCATCTGAATCCGATCTCCCAACCTCCCATTCACCTGCACACGCAAAGATGCCTCTTGATACATTAATTTGGCCCATGATATAATTTCCGCCCCAAACCCCTGCCATCTCATTATCTTCCATAACGTCTCCCGTTCCACACTATCATATGCCGCCTCCCAATCTATAGCCAATACCCCTCCCCCTCCCAATCTTACTCTTTCTTCAATAAAACTTCTAATCATACCGTGACCTTCATACATAGACCTGCCCGGCACCCCATATTGTCCCTTGTCAATCACTTTGCCCAGGACTTTTTTTATTCTGTTGGCCAAGATCCTTCCAAAAATTTTATAGTCCCCACATAATAAAGAGATTGCACGATAATCTTTAACCGTTAATGGCTCGCCTTTAGGAACTAGGACGACCACAGCCAACCTTTGTTGTTCCCCTAAAACCCCATCCCGCTATATGATATTGAATAAACGTACCAAAAACCCCTTTAAAACGTTCCAATTTTGAATATAAAAGTCGCTGGGCAACCCATCTATTCCTGGCGCCTTACCCAATTGCGCCCCAGATAAAGCCTCCCAAGTCTCACACTCCGTTATCGGCCCTCCCAACATCAAACGATCATGCTCCTCCAGCTCACAACGCACAAACCTACCGACTGACTGCAATGCAATTTCACTTATTCCAACACTTTGCGTTTTCAATTTAACCCAAGCATCAATATACCCACTCATACCCTCCGTCGTCGTCAACACCTGATTCACTCTATACCCCTTCATACCTACCTGGACATTCAACCCCATTAACTCCATTGCTTTGCGACGTCTGTGTTGATTCCTCAGCACACACGCCGACGGCCGATCTCCCCACAAAACCTCTTCGATTCCACCCTTAAGCCTTTCCCCATCAAACCTTTCGTTTTGTAAATTTCGTAGTTGCTCCTTAATTCGTTCAATTTCTGCAACAGGATAATTAGCATTCGCTTGTACATAGCAGTCGCGCAACTGCCCCTCTAAATATCGTTGGAAACCATACTGTAACTGATTATATCTCACTCCCTGACTAATATAAAATTCCTTAATTCGCTTTTTGGCTATCGTTTCCCACCAATTAACCAAAGCCACATCTCCAGGTGCTTCAACCACAAGGCGTTCCCACATATGCCCAAAAGACAAACGACTTTCCTCTCTCTTCAATAACTTTACATTTAATTTCCAAAATGACGGACCCCTTCTAGGCACACCCTCAATATCTACATCCATTACAACTCCTCTATGATCCGAAAAAACCACATTTATCACACTCGCTCTCCGCACTGTAACCGCACTAGACACGTACATTCTATCTAATCTCGCCGCATAATCTCGTCTAATGAAAGTATGCTCCACATTGCCACCCCCCCCACACACATCCATTAAACCCACACTCGTCAATAAATCTCCCAGGAACCCCAAGCAACAACCCGCTCCTCGAGGCTCCACATCTTTTCGTCGTATTACACAATTCCAGTCTCCCCCTATTATCGCTACATTTGGTAAACTACGTAGATGATATACTAATACATCTTGTACAAAATGAGTTTTAAGTCGTACATCTCCCTCGGCCGGCCCATATACACCTACAAAACTTATATGTACTCTACCCCATAAACCATCCACCCTAATCACTCTCCCCTCCCCCCTTTCACTATGGCGTACTACAAACGGGCTATTTTCCTTTACCAGAATGGCGACGCCTCCTTTTAACCTCGTCACATATTCCATATACACATCGTAACCATCTAATTCTAACTCATATCCAATTCTGTAATTGTGTTCTTGGATAAATACCACATCCACATCTAGACGCACCAAAAATTCATTAAACCACTTTCGCTTCCGCTCAGATCTCAAACCGTTAATATTTATTGTCAAAACCTTAAAGTCAATTAATGGGATTTTCCTTTGGTTCTAGGTATAGACTTTTCACTTATACATTTTACACCTCTATCCCTCTCCCCTTTTTTGGGAATCACCTTGATAAACTCTTGTTTCGTGGATTCACTGTTCCCTTTCCTCCGTACATCCGCCCAAGACTTTTTCCCTGGCCTTTGGGCAGGAGTCAGCACGTCGTCTGAGTCTGGTGGGGTCGCAGTTCGCTTTCGCGTCCTACCCTCCACCTGCATTGGGATTTCTTTAGTACTATCATGATGCACCTCCACTTCTGCTATATTTACCATCATACCATGCGACACCCCAGACTCAATGCTTTCATCCGTCGCCTCACCATGATGCTCAACCGATCCCAAATTTGCACCTGGTTCCTCCACACGGTTGACGATCGACTCGTCTAACAATACATCCAGTGCCTTCACTAAAGACGCCGCTACATCCTCGTCCCCCATAGTGGGCAGAGTCTCTTCAAATACTTTATTTATATCCAGTGATGGTGATTCTTCTCGCTGTTTTGCATCCTCCAAAGCGTTCTCCTGCGCTTTTTCTACCTCTTCACTCCAAGATGTCCGTTGTCGAGACGGGTGAGCATAAGACTGTTCTCGTCCCTCAACTTCCTCGACCTCTTCCGGTTGTTGCTGTTGCGATATTTGGAGATTCCCACGACGCTTACCACACTGTGCCGCTATGTGGTCATACGATCCACACAGCCGACACGTACGACGTTGCCCAGCATATGTTACATATACTTGAGTTCGAAATGCTTGCAACATAATATAGGACGGTATGGGATGGCGTAAGGTCATTTTGACTGAATATGTTCCCTCCAAACTTCCAGCATAAGGTCCAGCGGCCCACCGACCTGCAGAGGCCATATGAACCGTACCATAATTACGTAGTTCATCTTTTATAACAAATTCATTCGCCTCAAAAGGCACATTCCTTATTTTAACCCATGTGTAGTGTCGTGATACATCATGTAGACGTACTGATACAGCTGAATTGACGGCTATAATGGTCTCTTGATACTTATCCACCACCGCTTCATAAACATTTGCTGACGTCATTTTAACGAAGATCCGTGTCGTCCCATTAAGTGCTACACCACATATCTCTTCATTTGCGATACCGTAGGTATCACGGATAATCGCCGGTAGTAACAAGTCCATCGTGGCTCCAGTGACAGCCCCACGGGTCAACTCAACGCAAACAGTGTTGATGCGCCTGTAGCTCTGCAGCGCCATGTTGGTAAATGAGCAGCGCACGTCCTCACTTCTCAATGGTTGTGACGAACTGATGAGCTTTGATTTATGCACATTCACTGCCATACCTGTTGCCATCCCAAAAACATCTATAACTCTTTCCAGACCCTCCAATCCCTCCCTCCCACTCACTAGGACAGTTGTGTCATCAACGTAACCTATAATACTGGGACTCCCACCTCGTATGTCCTCCCTTACCCCCTCCTGTATGCACATTTCCACTGCCCTATAAAACGGATTCTGTAAACATGCAAATAATATTTGTGACAATGGGCAACCTTGCCTCAATCCCCTGCCCATTTTCACATGCAACCCCACCCTCCCATTTATCTGTACACACATCCCAGCTCCCCGATATAAAGTACGTGCCCAATTCACAATGTCCTCCCCGAACCCTTGCCACTCCATGATTCTCCACAGAGCCTCCCTCTCGACACTGTCATATGCCGTTCTCCAATCCAACGCCAATACCCCACGTTCCCCCTCTTGTGGACCCTCAATAAACCTTCTAATAACCCCATGCCCCTCATACATTGATCTCCCCGGAATCCCATATTGACCCCTCACTATTACCTTTCCAATGACCTTTTTTATACGATTTCCCAAAATTTTTGCAAAAAGTTTGTAGTCTGCACACATGAGTGATATTATCCGGTAATCTCTCACTGTGCACTGACTTTCACCCTTTGGCACCAAAACTACTAGTGCTGTCGCCTGCAAAGGTCCCAACGCACCCCTCTCTTTTATGATATTAAATAATTGCACCAAAAAATCTTTTAATACTCCCCAATGCTGTATGTAAAACTCCGCAGGCAGCCCATCTATCCCCGGTGCCTTACCCCTGCTCATACTCATTAAAGCCGTCCACACCTCTTCCTCCACAATAGGCCCCTGTAACTGTTCCCTGTCGTCCCTGTCCAGCACACTCCGCACCCATCCCCCTGTCTCTCTTAAAGCCCCCTCTCTCACACCCACACTCCTCATATGTGCACTAAGCCAAGAATCAACATACTCTCCCATCCCCTCCGTTGTCACCAAGTCTTGTCCCTCCCTATACCCCTCGATGGTCTATCACCCCACATGACCTCCTCCAACCCCCCTAAAACCCTTGCCGCATCAAACCTCTCATTTTGCACTTCCATTAGGCGTTCCTTCACTCCTTCTATGTCAGCCACAGGGGCTCCCATCCCCCCCCTTCCTCTCATATAATACTCCCTTAACTGCCCCTCAAGATACCTAATAAGCCCATAAGCCAACTGATTCTCGTGCCTTCCCTGTCGGACATAGAACTCTCGAATCCTCGTCTTCGCCGTCACATCCCACCATCTCAACACATCCCCATTGACTTCCATCCCTTCCCATAAGCCTTTCCACCATTGTGCAAATAGGACCCTCCCCTCAACATCTTGAAGCAACCGAACATTCAATTTCCAATAACTCTTATACCTGTTCGGCCGACCCTCCCATCCCAAATCCACCAAAACACCTCTATGATCAGAAAAAAAGACATCCAAAACCCTTACACTCCGCACCACTGCTTTCCTTGTCACATATATCCTGTCCAGCCGTGCAGCATACCCCTGCCTCACAAAGGTGTGCTGCACCTCCCACGCCGCCCCCCCCTCTACATCCACCAACCCCACCCCTGTTAACAGGTCCCTCAGAACGCCAGAACAATATCCTGCTCCCCTAGGTTCCACATCCTTGCGGCGTATAACGCAATTCCAGTCCCCTCCCACCACAGCTAATGCTGGAAGCGACCTTAAGTGATACACCAACACTTCACGTACAAACTCATTCTTCACTCGACTGTCCCCCTCCGCCGGACCATAAACACACACAAAAGACATCTTATCTCTTCCCCATGTCCCATCCACTCTTATAACCCTCCCCTCACCCCCCTCCTCACAATGATGTACAGTAAACGGGCTAGCCTCCCTCACCAAAATAGCCACTCCTCCTTTCAATCTCGTTGAGTGTGCCGCATATACAGTATACCCCTCAATCATCAACATACAACCCGGCTTGTGGTTGTGCTCTTGCACAAACACCACATCTACACCATACCTAATGAGCATCTCATGAAACCATTCACACTTCCTAGAATTTTTCAGACCATTAACATTTATAGAGAGACTCTTGAATTTGTCAATGGAGGTTTTCCTTTACGTATTGCACCACCTTTATCCCCCTTCCCCTTTATACGCCCTTGATCTTCAATCACCATTCTGTGATCTGCTTTCACATGCCCCTTGCCCCTGGACCCCCCAGGTCCATGCTCAACCACTTCAGCCCAAACCTTTTTGCCCGAACGCTGTGCCGGAGTGAGCACATCCACATCGTCCACGTCCGAGGGCACTGCCGCTCTCTTCCGTGACACTCGAGCCTTTCTTCCCGCCTCCACCTGGAAGCCATCCCCGTGCACTTCCGCCACCACTGTGCCAAATTGCAACCCAGCCTCAACCTGGGTCTCTGACATGCCTCCCCCGCTCTCACCACCTGGAACCCCAGCAGCATCCAGGGCACCAACAAGCCCCTCAACTGTGACCTCTCCTGGGGTCCCTAACAGGTCGTGGAGGATTGAATCAATGGTAGCCTCCACGGCCCTGTCCTCACCCAGTGACACCACATCTTTGGTCTCCGGTGCCTGCCCGGCAGTGCATGTCTCTCTCGGAAGAGTTACACACTCTTCCTCTCTCAAGGCCTCCTCGACCTCCACACTCCAAGCCTTGTTCAAGGAAACCGACTCAGGTCGTGCCAAATCCAACGTCCCAAGGTCCTCTGATGCCTCCTTATGCTGCTCCTTCGCCTGTGTACCCTGTTGCTTAACACACTGCGCAGCAATGTGATCATAGGCACCACATAATCGACAGGTACGTTGTTGCCCTGCGTAAGTCACCATTACTTGAGTCCTGAAGTCTTCTAGGAAAATATAGGAAGGAATAGGATGCCTCAATGTCATTTTTAAGGAAAAACTTCCTTCAGGCATCCCAGAATATGATCCTTCCTTCCATTTCCCCAATGTCGCCATATGAACAGTCCCAAACTTCTCGAAGACGGCACGTAGGTCTGCCTCATTAGCCTCAAAGGGTACATTTCTTATCTTCACCCACGTATAATGGCAGGACACATCATGTAGCCTTACCGTCACTGCAGGATTCACTGGTACACAAAGATCTTGGAACCTGGCGACTATGTCCTCATATACACTTGCATTGAGAAATTTCACAAAAATTCTATATGCCCCGTTCAAGGCTACACCATACAGCTCTTCGTTGGCAATGCCGTATGTGTCCCTGATGATGGCAGGTAATAAAACTTGAGCTGAGTGGGCATGCACAGCCCCACGCACCACTTCTATGCCGACAGTGTTTACCCTTCTTCTTGCCGGCTGCGCCATTTTGAGAAAACCAAGTTGTCACCGGCTGACAGCAGAGGGCAGGCTCAGCTCACGTCCGCTCGTCCCAAAGGTTGAGCGACGAATGAAGGGTTAGGGAGTTGGTGTACCGTTTTCTAATGGGTGTGGTGGCATCTAAGTATATGTTGCATAAGATGGGGTTGGTTAGAGAGGCAACATGTTTATTCTGTGGGGAGGAGGAGACGGCATATCATGTGGTATATTTTTGTTCATCTTTGGAAGTGGTGAGAGTCTGGATGGCGGGGTTTATTAGGCTGTTGGGGGGGGGGGAGTTGGTCTTTTCTTAGATCGTTGTCGATGGATGTTAGTGGGGTAGCAAGCGAAGTGGGCAGGGCTTTGATGTATGTTATGGCAGATTATTTGCATGTTTCTTGGGGTATGAGGCAGATTTCAGGGCAGTTGAGGATAAAAGCGTTAGCAGCGCGGTTTTATAGGACAAGGTGTAGGAATAGGTTAATATATGGGGGGAGATGGGAATCAAGTTTTTCGATAGGTTATCGTAATTTTACTGTAGCACAGCTTCTAAGGGAACAGGGGGGGGGCAAGGGTAGGGTCTCTTTTATTGTGAGGGGGGGGCGGGGTGTAAGGTTAGGCTAGCAGTGTGGAAGGTGGTGTGAGGGTGAGATAGTGAGAGCATATATTTATGAAATGGTTATGTTCCTGCAGAGATATTTGATATTGGCGATCAGTACCTTGGATACATAGTCATACATGGAATGCCTTGCATTACATATTTTGGTTGGGTATATTATTGCACTCACTATCGAGGAGAGGTGGCTTAAGTGGCTGTTATGGCTTTTTAGGTCAAGTAGTACTGAACACGTGCAAAAATTATATTGCCAGTGAATAGTAGTAATTCTTTTTATTAACATTGAGAAGGGTTTTAAAATATAAAATAAAGCAAGGAAACACTGTAGTAAAGTACGTTAGTATAGAATGATGCTTGTATTTTGTAGTTTTAACATGTAGCTGGAAGTACTTTCCATATTGCCCTTGTGGATTAGCTTTTCTTTAGATATAATTAGTATACAAGTATTTCGTTTATAACGGTACTTCTTTATAGAAGAAGGATTGTAATACCTTTGCACACGTTAATGTGACGAATATGACTATGTCAAGGATGTTTAATTGTGTTTCAGATAGGGAGATTAGGATTTTGTGTTCAGTCATTAACAAGTTTGATCTTAAGCTAGGAGTTAGTTAGTGGTAGGGGTGTACCTGTTTGGTATTTCATGAAGGGGTTTCTTTTTATTATTCGCCCCGTCCTTGTGAGGGGAGAACCCATTTGATATGTTTCAATGATAATTCTAGTCTTGGTTTATATTAAATATTTACATAGGTTGTTTAAAGTTGAGGTAACATGAAGTGTATTCTCTAATTTTATGTGTAAAATCCATGTTACACAATGATGTTCTGACAGTTTGAATTTCTTGGTTGTTGTTTTATTATTATTGATATTAGATATTGTGGGTGTATATTCTTCCAATTATACAAGTGTGTGCGTATAGTAACATAATGTACATATCTGTGTTGCTATGTACTTTTATATTTTTGTTGTTGTTTATGAATAACCAAATTCTGTAATTCTCATTAAGGTTTAATGAGGTAAGGGCATACCGTGATTGTTAGGTTACTTAAGGGTTTTTTCTCAAAACGGTGCATGCAAATATTTTTTGTATGCACTGGCATTATTAATTATTGTTAAAAGGGGGTTTGGTAGGTCATGTTGTTGGATGTGTAAATGGTGGTAATACACCTACGGGTAACGTGTTATTTAAGTACTGGGATTGTGTGGTAGAGGAATTTTTGTTAATATCCAGTATAGTTCTTATTATTAATCACTTATACGTCCTTGTATTGGTTGTAAAAATGAGTGGGCAGGGAACTGGATTATATGGGTATGACTTTGTATATAGACTTTCATGTATAATGTAAATATGTGTGATATTCTTTGGATTATATTGCCTTTTGTGTGTAAGAAACTGGTAGTATTTATGAATTTATTAAACCCACCTGTATGTTCGGGTGTGGGTTGCCTTTCGTGTAGTCACATGTATGTTTGAATTTTTTGGGGATGGCAATCATGTTAAGTTGAACGAGTGTTTCTTAAGTATAAGATAAGTGCTGGGATGGGGAACGTGGAATTGTTGTTTCATTTTTAATGGATAACATGTCTTAGTTTATGTAACGTATGCATAGCATACATATAAATATGTATTGTATTTTTTAAATAAAATTTAAAAAAAAAAATAACAGGCTAGATGCTAGAAGGGGAGTTCTTTCTAATATTAACTGGAGATTTCTAAGCTTTTTAGAAATCGCGTTTCTTGTAACACTGCTGCATCAGTCTGGCACAACATGACCTGCTGCTGCATCAGTCTGGCACAACATGACCTGCTGCTGCATCAGTCTGGCACAACATGACCTGCTGCTGCATCAGTCTGGCACAACATGACCTGCTGCTGCATCAGTCTGGCACAACATGACCTGCTGCTGCCTCAGTCTGGCACAAAATGACCTGCTGCTGCCTCAGTCTGACACAACATGACCTGCTGCTGCATCAGTCTGACACAACATGACCTGCTGCTGCCTCAGTCTGGCACAACATGACCTGCTGCTGCATCAGTCTGGCACAACATGACCTGCTGTGGCCTCAGTCTGGCACAACATGACCTGCTGCTGCATCAGTCTGGCACAACATTACCTGCTGCTGCCTCAGTCAGGCACAACATGACCTGCTGGTGCATCAGTCTAGCACAACATGACCTGCTGCTGCCTCAGTCAGGCACAACATGACCTGTTGCTGCTTCAGTCTGGCACAACATGACCTGCTGCTGCCTCAGTCAGGCACAACATGACCTGCTGCTGCATCAGTCTGGCACAACATGACCTGCTGCTGCCTCAGTCTGGCACAACATGACCTGCTGCTGCCTCAGTCTGGCACAACATGACCTGCTGCTTGTTGCAACCCCCTGAATGGGTTACAATGTATAAATGTATATTACCTTTTCATATAATTTTATATTGTTTATATTTCCGATAATAGCTAAATCGTAAATATATTGCTTTATATTATTATTTGACTTAGTTATGTTGTTAGGTTGGATGTAACCTTCATATATTATTATGTGCTCATAGTTCAAGTCTTGATTGTCTAACTACTGTAATTATCGCCCGTGGCTCGTTACTCTGCCGGCTTCTCTGTTGCTTTGCAGCAATTGCCCACGGAGCTATCACTTCATCGAGGGGGGATGTACACACCTCGCCTGAAGTATTCAGTCTGGTCTAGACTCGCTTGGTGGTTGGACGTATTCTTGACAAGACGTGCCTAAATCTCCCTTATTGGACCTTGTTGGAAGATCATCTCTATCTTATTATTGTTGGTTCTGGAGACTCTGTTCACAGAACATTGTATAGACTTAGTGATTTTCGACATTGCACTGAGGTTGTGTGTCTCTTAGGCACTCTGAACAACTAAGGTCCTGACCTGTAGCTTCTGACCTAATTTGTACTGGTATCTGTGTACTGTCACAGTCGGGGATTTTCAGTAGTATGGGAGTTTTGTGACTTTTGTAGAGGATCTGCTGATGGTCCCTACTTAGTGTCGTTACATTATCTCCTTGATCCTGATTCTGTGTCGCAGTTGCTTGTTATATTGCTATTGGGCTTAGCATTCTTTTTATTGTTCAAGCAGACTGTTCTGACTGCCAGTTGGTCAAGAAGTTAGTTTATTTGAGGACCTTGACAGTCACTTGTTTAAGTCTAGTCGAGTCGTGAGACATAGCGAACTACTTAGAGCACTTACACACATACACATACTTATTTGTATATTGTATTATTAAATATTAATGTACCAGACGGAACTTAAGACATAAATATGTGATATGTGCTTTCAGCACAATAATACTATACACGAGAGAAGTGATTAATATTATTTTGATTACTGTGATTAATTAATTTGATATACGCCTAGTCAACTTAATAAATTTATTAAATTTTAATTTCTCTAGTTAGTAGCCTACCAGTTGTAATCCTGAAGCACTAATAATTCTTATTGAATTCTAATGGATAATTGGACAAGGATACTGACTAATTGTTACGAAAACCCAGTAACAGGCTGGATGCTAGAAGGGCAGTCCTTTCTAGTATTCACTGGAGATCTCTAAGTTTTTTAGAAATCGCGTTTTTTGTAACACTGCTGCATCAGTCTGGCACAACATGATCTGCTGCTGCCTCAGTCTGGCACAACATGACCTACTGCTGCATCAGTCTGATACAACATGATCTGCTGCTGCCTCAGTCTTGTACAACATGACCTGCTGCTGCCTCAATCTAGCACAAGATGATCTGCTGCTGCCTCAGTCTGGCAATATATGACCTGCTGCTGCCTCAGTCTGGCACAACACGACCTGCTGCTGCCTCAGTCTGGCACAACATGACCTGCTGCTGCATAAGTCTGGCACAACATGACCTGCTGCTGCCTCAGTCTGGCACAACACGACCTGCTGCTGCATCATTCTGGCACAACATGACCTGCTGCTGAATCAGTCAGGCACAAGATGATCTGCTGCTGCCTCAGTCTGGCAAAACATGACCTGCTGCTGCCTCAATCTGGCACAACATGACCTACTGCTGCCTCAGTTTGGCACAACATGACCTGCTGCTGCCTCAGTCTGGCACAACATGACCTGCTGCTGCCTCAGTCTAGCACAACATGACCTGCTGCTGCCTCAGTCTGGCACAACATGACCTGCTGCTGCCTCAGTCTAGCACAACATGACCTGCTGGTGCATCAGTCTAGCACAACATGACCTGCTGCTGCCTCTGTCTGGCACAACATGACCTGCTGCTGCCTCAGTCTAGCACAACATGACCTGCTGCTGCCTCTGTCTGGCACAACATGACGTGCTGCTGCCTCAGTCTAGCACAACATGACCTGCTGCTGCCTCAGTCTAGCACAACATGACCTGCTGCTGCCTCTGTCTAGCACAACATGACCTGCTGCTGCCTCAGTCTAGCACAACATGACCTGCTGCTGCCTCAGTCTAGCACAACATGACCTGCTGGTGCATCAGTGTTACAAAAAAAACAATTTCTAAAAAGCATAGGGATCTACAGTGAATACTAGAAAGGACTGCCCTTCTAGCATCCACTGGAGATCTCTAAGCTTTTTAGACATAGCGTTTTTTGTAACAAATGGGGGCCTGTCCGGGATGCTCTTGATCCAAGGTGTTGGAGAAATTGTCCAGTTTGACATACTAGTAATTCTATGGACAAACACTTTGAGTAAGAAGAATTTGAGGAAGAATTGAGGATGGCGAATATGGAAATTCGGCGACTGACCGAGGAAAAAAAAAGATTCGTAGTAGTCCTCCTGTTTTGAGTCCTCAGGTCAAGAAGGGAAACTGGTCAGCGGCTGGACAGCAGGGAACGAAGTTGACGATCAAGAATACGAATGGAAAGGTAGAAACAATGAAGAAGAAAGAGACTGCCATGGAAACTGTTGTGGAAACATCTAATACATTCTCAGTGCTACCCGACGAATGTGAGTCGACTACTGGGAATGTCACGACGAACGACACCAAGGAAGGTACGAATATTGTTGTTGTTGGGGATAGCCAAGTAAGGTATATGGATAGGGCGTTCTGCTTGAAGGACAGGAGTAGGAGACAGAGAGTTTGCTTTCCTGGGGCCGGGATGGAGGATATTGTTAGCCGTCTGGATGACATCATGAGAGGTAATGGGAGTAATCCTATTATCTGTCTCAGTGCTGGAGGCAACGATGTTGGCAGACGTAGGAGTGAAGACCTGATTAGCAGGTATAGGTCAGCAATAGAAATAATTAGGAGGAAGGGTGGGAACCCTCTCATATGTGGTATTTTGCCAAGGAGGGGAGTTGGAAATGAATGGTTGTCCAGGGCAATTGGTGTCAATTGCTGGCTGGACAAATACTGTAAGGAAAATGCGGTAACATTCATTGACAACTGGGACCTCTTCTATGGCAGAAATGACATGTATGCCAGAGATGGGGTTCACTTATCTAGGTGTGGGGTGGGAGCACTGGCAACTGCAGTGGAGGGAGCAGTTGGGACTTTAAACTAGTAGTAGTTAGTGGTATGGGTTTTGGCAGGAAAATAGTGAAGTCCCAGTGCAGTAATATTACGAGTTCTAGCGGAACTAGTAATAATAAGAACAAGGTAGATATTGAAAAGCCAGGGACCTTGGGTGTTAAGGACAGTAATAGGTTTAGTAGAAAAATAGAAATGAGCAGGAAGGGTAAAGAGAAAGGAGACTCTTTCAATGTTTTTTATGCTAATTGCCGTAGTGCTAGGAATAAGATGGACGAGTTGAGATTAGTTGCTAGTGCAGGTAACATTGATGTATTTGCCTTAACTGAGACGTGGTTTAATTCAAAAAGTCGGGACATGCCTGCGGAGTGTCATATTCAGGGTTTTAAACTGTTCCAAGAAGATAGAAGTATCGGGAAGGGGGGTGGGGTGGCATTGTACGTCCGAGATCGCTTGAACTGTTGCATAAAAATGGGTATTAAGTCTGAAGTAACACATACAGAGTCTGTTTGGATAGAATTTTCAGAGGGGCATGAAAAACTGATTTTAGGAGTGATATACCTCCCCCAAACTTAGATAGGGACCAAGGGAAACTACTATGGGAGGAAATTGTTAAGGCCACAAGGCACGATAATGTAGTAATTCTAGGAGACTTTAACTTTAGTCATGTTGATTGGAATTTCTTGACTGGGAATTTAGAATCATACGACTTCTTAGACGTATTTCAGGATTGTTTTTTGAAGAAGTTTGTGACAGAACCTACAAGGGGAAATAACCTGCTTGACTTAGTTATGGCAAACAATGAATCCCTTGTTAATAATTTAGAAATTTCAGAGGAACTGGGTGCTAGCGACCACAAATCAATTATATTTAGCATTGAATGGAAGTACGATAGTAGCGATAACTCAGTAACAGTCCCAGATTTTCGCTTAGAAGATTACGATGGGCTTAGAGAACACTTATCATCTGTTGACTGGGGTAACGAAGAGAGCTATCAATATGACAGTTTTCTGAACACTATACATGCTGCTCAAAGAGCGTTTATCCCATATAAAGAAATTAGATCAAATAGAAATGACCCAAAATGGATGAATAATAGGCTCAAATATCTACTAGGGCATAAGAAAGGAATTTATAGGCGTATCAAAAGAGGTGAGGGTCATCTTATGAATCAGTATATTGACATTAAGAGGGACATTAAAAAGGGGATAAGAAAAGCTAAAAGGGACTATGAAATTGAAGTTGCTAGGGATTCTAAAACTAACCCAAAAAGTTTTTTCCAGGTCTATAGAACAAAAGTTAGAGATAAGATAGGTCCCCTTAAAATTAACTATGGGCACCTTACTGACAAAGAGAATGAAATGTGCTTGATTTTAAATAATTATATTCTCTCAGTTTTTACACAGGAAGACACTAACAATATTCCAGTAATTAATTTTTACAGTGGGCTAGAAGAAGATAAATTATGTAACATCACAGTCACTAGTGAAATGGTTGTGAAGCAGACAGACTGAAGCAAAATAAGTCGCCGGGTCCTGATGAGGTTTTTTCAAGGGTTCTTAAGGAATGCAAAATGGAACTCTGTGAACCATTAACTAATATTTTTAATTTATCTCTTAAAAAAGGTGTAGTGTCTGATATGTGGAAGATGGCTAATGTAATTCCTATTTTTAAAACAGGGGACAAGTCGTTACCGTCAAATTACCGCCCAATAAGCCTGACCTCAATTGTAGGCAAATTACTAGAGTCAATTATAGCTGAGATTATAAGAAGCCATCTCGATAAGCATAGCTTGATTAATGATACTCAGCATGGATTCACAAGAGGCCGGTCTTGTCTAACTAATTTATTAACTTTCTTCAGTAAAGCTTTTGAGGCTGTTGACCACAATAAAGAAGTTGATATTATTTACTTAGATTTTAGTAAGGCTTTTGATAGAGTTCCGCACCATAGACTGTCAAAGAAAGTGGCAGCTCATGGCATTGGGGGAAAAGTGCTCTCGTGGATCGAGTCATGGCTCACTGACAGGAAGCAGAGAGTGTCCATAAATGGGGTTAAGTCCGAGTGGGGATCTGTAACAAGTGGCGTTCCACAGGAATCAGTCTTGGGCCCGTTGTTGTTTATAATATATATCAATGATCTTGATGAGGGAATTACTAGTGATATGAGCAAATTCGCCGATGACACAAAGATAGGTAGGATAATTGATTCAAACGTAGATGTTATGGAACTTCAGGAGGATTTAAACAAACTCTATTCTTGGTCAGAAAAGTGGCAGATGCAGTTCAATGTAGATAAATGCAAGGTTCTGAAGCTTGGGAGTACCCATAACCCTAGTACTTATAAGTTAAATGATGTAGAACTTAGCCATACAGATTGCGAAAAGGACTTGGGGGTTATGGTGAGCAGCAACCTTAAACCAAGACAGCAATGCCTAAGCGTACGTAATAAGGCAAATAGATTACTGGGATTTATATCAAGAAGTGTAAGCAACAGAAGTCCAGAGGTCATACTGCAGCTTTATACATCATTAGTAAGGCCTCACCTAGATTATGCAGCTCAATTCTGGTCTCCGTATTACAAAATGGACATAAATTCGTTAGAAAACATTCAGCGTAGGATGACTAAATTAATACATAGCATTAGAAATCTTCCTTATGAAGAAAGATTGAAGACTCTAAAGTTACATTCACTTGTTAGACGAAGAATGAGGGGAGACCTGATCGAAGTGTATAAGTGGAAGATAGGTATTAATAAAGGGGATATTAATAAGGTCTTGAGGATGTCTCTCCAAGAGAGAACCCGCAGTAATGGATTTAAATTAGATAAGTTTAGATTTAGAAAGGACATAGGAAAGTATTGGTTTGGAAATAGGGTAGTTGATGAGTGGAACAGTCTACCTAGTTGGGTTATTGAGGCTGGGACTTTGGGTAGTTTCAAATCTAGGTTGGATAAGTACATGAGTGGGAGGGGTTGGATTTGAGTGGGACTTTCACATCAGAGCTTGTTTCTTGGGTGGCATTGAAAATTGGGTTGGGCAAATGTTTTGTTAGTGGGATGAATTGTAAAGGACCTGCCTAGTATGGGCCAGCATGCCTCCTGCAGCGTTCCTCCTTTCTTATGTTCTTATGTACTTTCCTAATCTGAAGACTTTGAGTATTGTTTTGTACAACATACTGGGTGGATGTATTTACTTGACTGAGTCTCTTGATCCAAGGAGATGAAAATACTGTTTATGAGCTCTCGCTCTAAGACAACCAACACTAAAATTGCTATTAGGATTATAGTTTTCCATAATCATTCTCTCGTAGTACACTTATTTTCGTGATGTATGCCAAAGTGAAACAGTTAATTCATACTCTGACTTTGAGTTGAGTACATTAAAACTTCAGATGTGTTGGCGAGTAGCCAAATATCTCGGTGTGACGTATAACAGGAATTACGCCACAGAAACTGCCAGAGTGTTAATTTAAGATATATTGTTTACTTCTCATACAGAGATGTCTGATTATGATTCAGATACAGAAAGCCTAGTGTCACAATTAGGAAGTATGACTCTATTTGATGACGTAGAAGAAAGAGCAACTAAGGCAGAAGTGATTGACCTAGTGAAATTTTGTTCTCGCTCACACCTTCCCGTCTCACTGACACAATAGTACAGAGTATAGCTGGTAGTATGACTCAGCCTCATACTAGTACCGTGTATGCTACACCTGTATCTACTTATCCTAAACCAGATCTAGACTCTCTAGGGATGACTGGACGAGGTGCTCGACCTAAGGACCGTCCAGACTCATTCGTTAGATTCCTTACTCCTCCATTACCTACTGGTCCTATCTCTCAGGACCAGTTTGAGAGGATGGAATGCCTCATTATATTGCAGACTGCACAAATAGAGGCACAGAGGAAAATGATAGAAGATTTCCAGAGAGAAAATGTTTGTCTTGGAAGACAACAGACTGATAGATCACATGACACATTTAATGTGCAGAAAGCTGCATCAATGTTTCCTAAGTTTTTTGAGAGTGACTTAGACACCTATTTTGATGTGTTTGAGAACCAGGCATGTGCTATGAACTGGCCATGTAAGCACTGGGCAACCTTGTTGCACACAGCTTTGACAGGTAGAGTTCAAACTTGTACTGCTGCTTTACCATTTGCCAAGTACATTAGTTATGATGCTGTCAAGCAAACTATTCTAGACACATATAACTTGTTATCTGTAAGTTATCAACGTGCATTTCGTACGTTACAACGACGAGAAGATCAAACTTGTGTAGAGTTTGCTCGTGAGAAAAAAGTTGCATTTGAGAGTTGGTGTAGATCTGCGAAATGTTACAACTATGACAGCCTAGTTCAGTTGTTACTTCACGAAGAGTTTAACAACTGTATGTCTGCAGACATACAAGAATATCTGATCGATCATACTACCTCGGATATTCTGGAAACTGCAGCATTAGCAGACAATTACGAGATTTCTCACAAACTTGTACGTACTAAAACACAGAGAAACAAGGTTACAAAAAATTTTCCTAGAAATTGGCACCCTTAATCAGCTGCTCATTGCCGGCCTGATGTACCTGCTACTGTAACTTCTCGTACCATTACCAGGAAAACTCACAATACTGAATCTGTCTCTGTGGTTAGACAGAAATCTGATATAGAGAAGAAAGTTAAATGTACCTATTGTAACAGAAAAGGACGTGCTAGAGAGTATTGCTATAAGTTAGAAAGAGATACGAGCAACAGTCGTGCGGCTGGTGCCCCCGCACAAGCCGTATCCTCTTCCATGCAACAAAGGCGCCAAAATCCTAGTAATACCTCTGATCCTGCTGTTTTAGATAATGTAACTCAGAACAGATGACTAGCGTCAGAAAGTGTATCTGACGAAAAGATTCGTTCAGCGATGAGTCCTTACTTATCGAGAGGTAAAGTAGGATTTGACGAATCACATCTGAGATAATTACTTTCAGAGACACTGGCAGTTATCTCACATTATTGAGAGATGTACTGCCCATAACTGATGATACCTGTTGCAAGATAGATGTATTGTTAGAAGCCTATGGTGGGGCTGTTATAAAAGTACCTCTGCACAAAGTTTACATTGAAACAAGCTATTATACTAGTTATATTTCAGTGGGTATATCCAGTGGTGTATTTCCTATCAGGTCAGTGGACTTGTTGATAGGGAACGATATGCTTCATGCTGGTATATGTAAGGAACCACTTGTGATTGATAATAACACTGATGATAATTATGCCATTGAAGCTTGTAGAGAGAAGCCTATTTTATTTCCTCTCAGCACAATCACTTGAGCTATGTCAAATATTCAGCAACCATCCCTGTCTCCTGTTGAGTTAGTGGATGACAATGATTAGGGCTTAAATATGTTGTTTAGTAACGCTTTATGCCCAGGATCATTAACATTCACTCCCCCCTGTCATCAACCTAGTCAGGACCCAACTGACGTTAAATTTCTAACTCATGATGATTTAATCAAGGATCAGTTTGTTGATCAGTCACTGGAAAGACTGAGAGACATAGCAGTTACTGAGAGTGAAGCAAAGGATCTCGATAATTGTTACTATTATAGTTACGGTGTACTGATGGAGAAAAATACATGTAAGTTGTCAGCTGAAAGTGTTTCCACCACAGTCAAACATCTCGTAGTGTTACCAGTTACATTTCATTAACAAGATATTGAATTTGCTCACAATAGTCCCATAGGAGGCCATTTGGTTGTCAAGAAAACACTCGGTAAACTGTCAAAACATTTTACTTGGCCAAAGATGAAGGAAACAGTAGCTGATCATGTGCGACGTTGCCACGTGTGTCAAAGGACAGGCAAGCCAGCACTCACACCTCCACCTCCACCTCTCACTGTGTTCACTAGTAGCGAAGTTCAGTTCATCTGGATTAGAAATTTTTCAGATTTGTTCAAAAGGCTGAAGCGTCTGCTTTCATCTGCTCCAGTGTTGAGGAGTCCTAATTTCAATCTTGCCTTCTTTTTACATATAGATGCGAGTGGTTATGCAGTGGGTACTGTGTTGCTCCAACAGTCAACATCCACTGACATTCTCCATCCTATATGTTACTATTCATCAAAGCTCAAACGACACCAGAGAAATTATGCCACTATTGAGAAAGAGGCTCTAGCTCTTGTGGTGTCCTTGGAACATTTTGAAGTGTATTTGGGCACTTCCCCATTTAAAATTGACGTTTTTTCAGACCACAATCCACTCACTTATATAAATACTATGAAGAGTAAAAATGCTAGGATCATGAGGTGGGCACTCAGAATCCAACCTTATTCTATTAGTATAAAACATATAAGTGGTCATTGTAATGTAATTCTGACGCTCTGTCACGTCCTTAGTAATTATCAGTTACATTAAATTAACGTAATTTTATGCCCAAATGCCTTTTGTTACTTGCTATGTCAAATTCAGTAAAGTAACTTAATCTCTCCAGCCCATGATAGTTATGTATTCTCATATCTTGTCTAATTATTATATTTATATATTCACAGTAGTGATATGTGTGTGAGGAGGAGACAATTGGAGACAGAAGCCGAGTGTTGAGAGTGTAGTGTTGTGTGGGAGATGTTACCGAGTGGCGGAACACTCCTGACGCAGACCCCCCCCTCACTACACACCTTAAGCTGTTTCATACTCAGATGTCCATACTGCATAGCATTCCGCTACCACTACTTAAGAGTGGAATGTCGTCTCCTGTCTATCACACAAGACTATTGTTTATATGCAGTCTCCTCTACTATGATCGAGCCTCAACGTGTCATGCTTGTCCACGCTATCCTCTCTCTACACTAATGTACATAACCACGAGTATGCAGAGACATGATACTGTGTACTGCCCTAGTACTAGGGGAAGAACTTAGTGATATAGACACTGTGAAATTATAGAAGTGCTTGGCACAAGAGTGACTGACTTAATTTTATATTAAATTGTATTATTAAAGTGACATGAGAAATCAGTAATAATGTGAAAGACAATAACGCATCTCCTAGTGAGACCGTTTGTCGTGTTGGGGGGGTGTTGCAACCCCTGAATGGGTTACAATGTATATGATGTATATTATGTATATGTATATAATGTATATTACCTTTTAATATAATTTTATATTGCTTATATTGGCGATAATAGCTAAATCGTAAATATATTGCTTTATATTATTATTTGACTTAGTTACTTTTTTTAGGTAGGATGCAACTTTCATATATTATGTGCTCCTATATAGTTCAAGTCTTGATTGTCTAACTACTGTAATTATCGCTGGTGGCTCGTTACTCTCCCGGCTTCTCGTTGTTGCTGGGCAGCAACTGTCCACGGAGCTATCATGTGATCGAGGGGGGTGTACACACCTCACCTGAAGTATTCAGTCTGGTCTAGAGTCGCTTGGTGGTTGGACGTTTTCTTGACAAGATGTGCCTAAATCTCCCTTGTTGGCCCTTGTTGGAAGATCGTCTCTGTCTTATTATTGGTGTTGGTTCTGGAGACTCTGTCCACAGAACATTGTATAGACTTAGTGATTTTCGACGTTGTACTGAGGTTGTGTGCCGCATAGACACTCTGAGCAACTCAGATACTGAGCTGTAGCTTCTGACCTAACTTGTACTGGTATCTGTGTACTGTCACAGTCGGGGATTTTCTTATGCTGAACTTAGATTCAGTAGTATGGGATTTTTGTGACTTTTGTGGAGAATCTGCTGATGGTCCCTACTTAGTGTCGTTATATTATCTCCTTGTTCCTGATTCTGTGTCGAAGTTGCTTGTTGTATTGCTATTGGGCTTAGCATTCTTTATATTGTTCAAGCAGACTGTTCTTATTGCCAGTTGGTCAAGAAATTAGTTCATGAGAGGACTTTGTCAGTCACTTATTTAAGTCTAGTAGAGTCGTGAGACATAGCGAACTACTTAGAGCACTTACACATATACACAAACTTATTTGTATATTGTATTATTAAATGTTTATGTACAAGACGGTACTTAAGACAAAGATGTGATATGTGCTGTCAGCACAATACTACTGTACACGAGAGAAGTGATTATTCTAATTTTGTTGATATTAATTTAATTTAATTTGATATACGCCTAGACAACTTAATTATTAATAAATTTATTAAATTTTAATTTCTGTAGTTAGTAGCCTACCAGTTGTAATCCTGAAGCACTATTAATTCTTATTGAATTCTAATGGATAATTGGACAAGGATACTGACTAATTGTTACGAAAACCCAGTAACAGGCAGAATGCTAGAAGGGCAGTCCTTTCTAGTATTCACTGGAGATCTCTAAGCTTTCAAGAAATCTCGTTTTTTGTAACACTCAGTCTGGCACAACATGACCTGCTGCTTCCTCAGTCTGGCACAAAATGACCTGCTGCTGCCTCAGTCTGACACAACATGACCTGCTGCTGCATCAGTCATGTCTGCAACATGACCTGCTGCTGCCTCAGTCTGACACAATGACCTGCTGCTGCATCCTCAGTCTGCTGCCTCAGTCTGGCACAACATGACCTGCTGCTGCCTCAGTCAGGAACAACATGACCTGCTGCTGCATCAGTCTGGCACAACATGACCTGCTGCTGCCTCAGTCTGGCACAACATGACCTGCTGCTGCCTCAGTCAGGCACAACATGTCCTGCTGCTGCCTCAGTCTGGCACAACATGACCTGCTACTGCCTCAGTCAGGCACAACATGACCTGCTGCTGCCTCAGTCTGGCACAACCTGACCTGCTCCTGCATCAGTCAAGCACAACATGACCTGCTGCTGCCTCAGTCTGGCACAACATGACCTGCTGCTGCCTCAGTCTGGCACAACATGACCTGCTGCTGCCTCAGTCTGGCACAACATGACCTGCTGCTGCCTCAGTCTGGCACAACATGACCTGCTGCTGCCTCAGTCTGGCACAACATGACCTGCTGCTGCCTCAGTCTGGCACAACATGACCTGCTGCTGCCTCAGTCTGGCACAACATGACCTGCTGCTGCCTCTGTCTGGCACAACATGACCTGCTGCTGCCTCAGTCTGGCACAACATGAGGGTCAGGAGAGGCACCAGTGATTGTAAGGAAGATCATAACACAGCAATAGTAACAATTCTTTTATTTCACATTTAAGTTCTGAACTGATAATAAGGCAGTAAATTGTGTGTGTGTGTGTGTGTGTCTGTATTCACCTAGTTGAGGTTGCGGGGGTCGAGTCCGAGCTCCTGGCCCCGCCTCTTCACTGATCGCTATTAGGTCACTCTCCCTAAACCGTGAGCTTTATCATACCTCTGCTTAAAGCTATGTATGGATCCTGCCTCCGCTACATCGCTTCCCAAACTATTCCACTTCCTGACAACTCTGTGGCTGAAGAAATACTTCCTAACATCCCTGTGATTCATTTGTGTCTTCAACTTCCAACTGTGTCCCCTTGTTACTGTGTCCAATCTCTGGAACATCCTGTCTTTGTCCACCTTGTCAATTCCTCTCAGTATTTTGTATGTCGTTATCATGTCCCCCCTATCTCTCCTGTCCTCCAGTGTCGTCAGGTTGATTTCCCTTAACCTCTCCTCGTAGGACATATCTCTTAGCTCTGGGACTAGTCTTGTTGCAAACCTTTGCACTTTCTCTAGTTTCTTTACGTGCTTGGCTAGGTGTGGGTTCCAAACTGGTGCCGCATACTCCAATATGGGCCTAACATACACGGTGTACAGGGTCCTGAATGATTCCTTATTAAGATGTCGGAATGCTGTTCTGAGGTTTGCTAGGCGCCCATATGCTGCAGCAGTTATTTGATTGATGTGCGCTTCAGGAGATGTGCCTGGTGTTACACTCACCCCAAGATCTTTTTCCTTGAGTGAAGTTTGTAGTCTCTGGACCCCTATACTGTACTCCGTCTGCGGTCTTCTTTGCCCTTCCACAATCTTCATGACTTTGCACTTGGTGGGATTGAACTCCAGGAGCCAATTGCTGGACCAGGTCTGCAGCCTGTCCAGATCCCTTTGTAGTTCTGCCTGGTCTTCGATCGAGTGAATTCTTCTCATCAACTTCACGTCATCTGCAAACAGGGACACCTCAGAGTCTATTCCTTCCGTCATGCCATTCACAAATACCAGAAACAGCACTGGTCCTAGGACTGACCCCTGTGGGACCCCGCTGGTCACAGGTGCCCGCTCTGACACCTCGCCACGTACCATGACTCGCTGCTGTCTTCCTGACAAGTATTCCCTGATCCATTGTAGTGCCTTCCCTGTTATCCCTGCTTGGTCCTCCAGTTTTTGCACCAATCTCTTGTGTGGAACTGTGTCAAACGCCTTCTTGCAGTCCAAGAATATGCAATCCACCCACCCCTCTCTCTCTTGTCTTACTGCTGTCACCATGTCATAGAACTCCAGTAGGTTTGTGACACAGGATTTCCCGTCCCTGAAATCATGTTGGCTGCTGTTGATTAGATCATTCCTTTCTAGGTGTTCCACCGCTCTTCTCCTGATAATCTTCTCCATGATTTTGCATACTATACATGTCAGTGACACTGGTCTGTAGTTTAATGCTTCATATCTGTCTCCTGTTTTAAAGATTGGGACTACATTTGCTGTCTTCCATGCCTCAGGCAATCTCCCTGTTTCGATAGATGTATTGAATATTGTTGTTAGGGGTACACATAGCGCCTCTGCTCCCTCTCTCAATACCCATGGGGAGATGTTATCTGGCCCCATTGCCTTTGAGGTATCTGGCTCACTCAGAAGCCTCTTCACTTCTTCCTCGGTTGTGTGCACTGTGTCCTGCACATGGTGGGGTGCCCCACCTCTCCGTCTTTCTGAAGCCCCTTCTGTCTCCTCTGTGAACACTTCTTTGAATCTCTTGTTGAGTTCCTCACATACTTCACGGTCATTTCTTGTTGTCTCTCCTCCTTCCTTCCTTCCTTAGCCTGATTACCTGGTCCTTGACTGTTGTTTTCCTCCTGATGTGGCTGTACAACAGTTTCGGGTCAGATTTGGCTTTCGCTGCTATGTCATTTTCATGTTGTCTTTGGGCCTCCCTTCTTATCTGTGCATATTTGTTTCTGGCTCTACGACTGCTCTCCTTATTCTCCTGGGTCCTTTGCCTTCTATATTTCTTCCATTCCCTAGCACACTTGGTTTTTGCCTCCCTGCACCTTTGGGTAAACCATGGGCTCATCCTGGCTTTTTCATTATTCCTGTTACCCTTGGGTACAAACCTCTCCTCAGCCTCCTTGCATTTTGTTGCTACATATTCCTTTATCTCATTAACTGGCTTCCCTGCCAGTTCTCTGTCCCACTGAACCCCGTTCAGGAAGTTCCTCATTCCTGTGTAGTCCCCTTTCTTGTAGTTTGGCTTCATTCGTCCTGGCCTTCCTGCTTCTCCCTCCACTTATAGCTCTACTGTGTATTCGAAGCTTAAAACCACATGGTCACTGGCCCCAAGGGGTCTTTCATATGTAATGTCCTCGATATCTGCACTACTAAAGGTGAATACTAAGTCCAGCCTTTGCTGGTTCATCCTCTCTTCTCTCTCTTGTAGTGTCCCTTACGTGTTGGTACATGAAGTTTTCCAGTACCACCTCCATCATCTTAGCCCTCCATGTATCTTGGCCCCCATGTGGGTCCAAGTTCTCCCAATCGATCTCCTTGTGGTTAAAGTCACCCATGATCAGGAGCTTTGCCCTGCATGCATGAGCTCTTCTGGCCACTCTAGCCAGTGTGTCAACCATCGCTCTATTGCTCTCGTCGTACTCTTGCCTTGGCCTCCTGCTGTTCTGCGTTGGGTTATACATCACTGCTATTACCACCTTGGGACCTCCAGAGTGAAGCGTTCCCGCTATGTAATCACTTTCTTCTCCGCTGTCTCCTCTCTCCAGCTCATCAAAATTCCAGCGATTTTTGATCAGCAATGCCACTCCTCCACCCCCCCCTGTTCCCTCTATCTTTCCTCAGGAATTGGTATCCCGTTGGAAAGATGGCATCTGTTATCATACCTGTAAGCTTGGTTTCTGTGAGAGCCATGATGTCCGGTGATGCCTCTTTGACTCTTTCATGCCACTCCTCCCACTTATTTGTTATTCCATCAGCGTTTGTGTACCATACCTTCAGTTTCCTTTCCAACACTGTGGTTTGGGGGGCCTGTGAGGGTGGGAGACCTGATAGCATACTGTGGGATTCTATAGCTCGGTGTTGGGTGGAGGCTGTGGGTATGGATTGTAGTGTGTGTTGGGATGGTGTGATAGGTTGTATGGTTCTGAGAATAGTTGTGTGTGTGCTTGCCCTTGCTGTTCTGTTCTGCTCTGACTGACCTCTGCTGGTTCCATCCTTGTCTCTTTTCCTAGCTCCTTTCGCTTTTTTGTCCTCACCCTCAGCTGCTGTCGTTCTGTTGTGTTCTGTCTCTGTCTAGGAACGCCCTCTTCTACTCTTCCGAGTATTTCAATCGTGGTTTCTCTTGGAGGATCCTGTTCCGCACTGTTTCCGTCCTGAGAATCAGCTTGATTGGTCGGTTTCTCTCCTTCGAGTACCCCCCTATTCTCTGAAAATTTACAATCTCGTCCATCTCTTCACCTATTTCTGTGATGATTTTCTCAATCTCCTTTCTTTCTTCCTGCTGCCTTTCAGTGTGTGTCCTTTCCTATCTCTCCTGAAGCCCATGGATAAACACTGATTTTGCCCTTCCCTCCTCCCATTGCCTCACCCTTTGTGACTCTGGATCCTGCCTGTAAGTGGTCAGTTTCTCCCTTGATTTTTCCAGTGGCTCTTGATAGCATGGTTGTGCCTCAGCATTCGACCTATCACCCTCTCCATCTGCAACCACCTGTTCTTCCCTTTCACTCCTTGGCCCTCCTTGGCAGGCTGATATGACCTTAGCATAATTCATAATTCCTTACTTCCTGTTCGGCCTCGCAGCTTCATATGCTGTGTCTTCTCTGGTCACTGCCCCTGTAACTCGCTTCAGCCTATTTATCTCAACTTCTCGGACCCTTATCTCGGCTACTGCAGTTTCCACTTGTGCCTCCCAATTCTTTGTCTCCTTCTCCAACCTCTTTTCCAATTTCACAGAGTGCTCTTTCTCCATTTTTTCAGAAAGCTCTCCTAATTTTCTCTCCCATTCTTGTTCCATCCTTTTCCATTGCTCCTTCATCCATTCCTCCCTACCAGAACCATTCTCATCTGATCCTTGGTTCCTGTGAGTCCCCACCATTTTTTCTTTTTTTGTGAGAGAAGAGAGAAGGGAAAGGTAGAAGGAGAGAGAGAGGGTGTGTGTGTGTGTGTGAGTGTGTGTTTGTGTGTGTTTGTGTGTGTGTGTGTACTCACCTATCTGTGGTTGCAGGGGTCGAGTCTTAGCTCCTGGCCCCACCTCTTCACCAGTTGCTACTGGATCCTCTCTCTCCCCGCTCTATGAGCTTTTTCATACGTCGTCTTAAAACTATGTATGGTTCCTGCCTCCACTACGTCACTTTCTAGGCTATTCCACTGCCTGACTACTCTATGACTGAAAAATACTTCCTAATATCTCTCTGACTCATCTGTGTCTTCAACTTCCAATTGTGACCTTGTCGCAACCCCTGAATGGGTTGCAAAATATATAATGTATATAATGATTATGTATATATATAATTATTACCTTTTCATATAATTTTATATTGCTTATATTTGCGATAATAGCTAAATCGTAAATGTATTGCTTTATATTGTTGTTACAAAAAACGCGATTCTAAAAGCTTAGAGATCTCCAGGTAATACTAGAAAGGACTTCCCTTCTAGCATCCAGCCTGTTACTGGGTTTTCGTAACAAGTAGTCAGTATCGTTGTCCAATTATCCATTAGAATTCAGTATGATTCAATAGTGCTTCAGGATTACAATTGGTAGGCTACTAACTAGAGAAATCAAAATTTAATAAATTTATTAAGTCTAGAGGTATATTATCAAATTAAATTAAATTAAATTAATCACAGTAATCAAAATGATATCACTTCTCTCGAGTACAATATTATTGTGCTGAAAGCACATATCACATTTATAATTCTTAAGTACCGTCTGGTACATTAACATTTAATAAGATATTACAAATATGTACAAGTAATTTTGTGTGTATGTGTGTAAGTGCTCTAAGTAGTTTGCTATGTCTCACGACTCGACTAGACTTAAAGAAGTGACTGACAAAGTCCTCAGATAAACTAACTTCTTAACCAACTGGCAGTCAGAACAGTCTGCTTGAACAATAAAAAGAATGCTAAGCCCAATAGCAATATAACAAGCAACTGCGACACAGAATCAGGAACAAGGAGATAATATAACGATACTAAGTAGGGACCATCTGCAGATCCTCCACAAAAGTCACAAAACTCCCATACTACTGAATCTAAGTTCAGCATAAGAAAATCCCCAACTGTGATAATACACAGAAACCAGTACAAATTAGGTCAGAAGCTACAGGGCAGGACCTGAGATGTTTCGAGTGTCTATGAGACACACAACCTCAGTACAACGTCGAAAATCACTAAGTCTATACAATGTTCTGTGAACAGAGTTCTACAGAACTAACAAAAATAATGAGACAGACTATCTGTCCAACCACCAAGAGAGTCTAGACCAGACTGAATACTTCAGGCGAAGTGAGGACAACCCCCCTCGATCACGTGATAGCTCCGTGGACAGCTGCAGCTCAGTAACAACGAGAAGCCGGCAGTCTAACGAGCCACAAGCGATAATTACAGTAGTTAGACAATCAAGACTTGAAATGAGCACATAATATGTTACATCTTACCTCAAAACATAACAGTCAAATTATAATATAAAGCAATACATTAACGATTTAGCTATTATCGCAAATATAAGCAATATAAAATTATATGAAAAGATATTATATATATACATAATAATCATTGCAACCCATTCAGGGGTTGCAACACCCCCCCAACACGACAAGCGGTCGCACTAGGAGTTGCATTAATGTCTTTCACATTATTACTGATTACTCATATCAATACAATTTAATATAAACATTAATCAGAGTCTCTCTTATGCCAAGCACTTCTATCATTTCACAGCATTTGTCACTAGGATATGCCCCTAGTACTAGGGCAGTACACAGTATCGTATCTCTGCATACTCGTGGTTATGTACATCAGTGTAGAGACAGGATAGCGCAGACGAGCCTGACACGTTGAGGCTCGATCATAGTAGAGGAGAATGCATTCCACTCCTAAGTAGTGGTTGTGGAATGCTATGTAGTATGGACATCTGAGTATGAAACAGCTTAAGGTGTGTAGTGAGGAGGGGGGTCTGCGGCAGGACAGTGTTGCATCACGCAGTACCATCGCCCACACCACACTACCCACTCAACACTCAGCTTAGGTCTCCTTACACTCAACAATACTGTGAATATATAAATATAATAATTAGACATGACATGAGTATACATAGTTAATATGGGCTGGTGGGATTAAGTTACTCTTCTGAATTTGACATAGCAAGTAACAAAAGGTATTTGGGCATAAAATTACGTTAATTTAAAGTAACTGCTAATTATTAAGGACGTGACAGAGCGTCAGCAATTACATTACAATGACCACTTATGTGTTTTATACTAATAGAATAAGGTTGGATTCTGAGGGCCCACCTCATGATCCTAGCGTTTTTACTTTTCATAGTGTTAATATAAGTGAGTGGATTCTGGTCTGAAAAAACTTTAATTTTAAATGGGGAAGTGCAAAATACACGTCAAAATGTTCCAAGGACACCACAAGAGCTAGAGCCTCTTTCTCAATAGAGGCATAATTTTTCTGGTGTCGTTTAAGCTTAGATGAATAGTAACATATAGGATGGAGAATGTCAGTGGATGTTGACTGTTGGAGCAGCACAGCGCCCACTGCATAACCACTCGCATCTATATGTAAAAAGAAGGGAAGATTGAAATTAGGACTCCTCAACACAGGAGCAGAGGATAGCAAGCGCTTCAACCTTTTGAACGAGTCTGAGCAATCTCTAGTCCAGTTGAACTGAACTTTGCTACTAGTGAACATAGTGAGAGGTGTAGGTTGAGGAGTGTGCGCTGGCTTGCCTGTCACTTGACACACGTGGCAACGTCGCACATGATCAGCTACTGTTTCCTTCACCTTTGGCCAAGTAAAATGTTTTGCCAGTTTACCGAGTGTCTTTTTGACACCCAAATGTCCTCCAATGGGACTATTGCGAGCAAAATCAATGTCTTGTTCACGAAATGTAACTGGTAACACTACGAGATGTTTGTCTGTGGTGGAAACACTATCAGCTGACAACTTACATGTATTTTTCTCCATCAGTACACCGTTACTATAATATTAACAATTATCGAGATCCTTTGCTTCACTCTCAGTAACTGCTATATCTCTCAGTCTTTCCAGTGATTGATCAACAAACTGATCCTTGATTAAATCATTATGAGTTAGAAATTTAACGTCAGTAGTGTCCTGACTAGGTTGATGACTGGGGGGAGTTAGTGTTAATGACCCTGGGCGCAGAGCGTCACTAAACAACATATTCAACCCCAAATCATTTTCATCAACTAACTCAACAGGAGACAAGGATGCTTGTTGTATCTTTGACATAGCTCTAGTAATTGCGCTGAGAGGAAATAAAACAGGCTTTTCTCTACAAGCTTCAATGGCATAATTATCACCAGTGTTATTATCAATCACAAGTGGTTCTTTACATATACCAGCATGAAGGATATCGTTCCCTATCAACAAGTCCACTGACCTGATGGGAAATACACCACTGGATAAACCCACTGAAATATAACCAGTATAATAGCTTGTTTGAATATAAACTTTGTGCAGAGGCACTTGTATAACAGCCCCTCCATAGGCTTCTAACAATACATCTATCTTGCAATAGGTATCATCAGTTATGCGCAGTGCATCTTCTCTCAACGTGAGATAACTGCCAGTGTCTCTGAAAGTAACTATCTCAGTTAGAAGTGATTCGTCAAATCCTACTTTACCTCTCGAAAAGTAAGGACTCATGGCTGAACGAATCTTTTCGTCAGATACACTTTCTGACACTTGTCATCTGTTCTGAGTAACATTATCTAAAACAGTAGGATCAGAGGTATTACTAGGATTTTGGTGCCTTTGTTGCTCGGAAGAGGATACGACTTATAGCAATACTCTCTAGCATGTCCTTTTCTGTTACAATAGGTACATTTAACTTTTTTCTTCTCGATATCAGATTTCTGTCTAGCCACAGAGACAGATCCAGGATTGTGAGTTTTCCTGGTAAAGGTACGAGAAGTTACAGTAGCAGGTACATCAGGCCCGGCAATGAGCAGCTGATTTAAGTTGCCAACTTCTAGGACAATTTTTAGTTAACTTGTTTCTCTGTGTTTTAGTACGTACAAGTTTGTGAGAAATCTCGTAATTCTCTGCTAATGCTGCAGTTTCCAGAATATCCGAGGTAGTATGATCGATCAGATATTCTTGTATGTCAGGAGACATACAGTTGTTAAACTCTTCGTGTAGTAACAACTGAACAAGGCTGTCGTAGTTGTTACACTTGGCAGACCTACACCATCTCTCAAATGCAACTTTTTTCTCACGAGCAAACTCTACACAAGTTTGATCTTGTCGTCGTTGTAATGTACGAAATGCGCTTTGATAACTTACAGGCAACAAGTTATATGTGTCTAGAACAGTTTGTTTGACAGCGTCATAACTAATGTACTTGGCAAATGGTAAAGCAGCAGTACAAGTTGAGCTCTTCCTGTCAAAGCTGTATGCAACACTGTTGCCCATTGCTTACGTGGCCAGTTCAAAGCACGAGCCTGGTTCTCAAACACATCAAAATAGGTGTCTAAGTTACTCTCAAAAAACTTAGGAACCATTGATGCAGCTTTCTGCACATTAAATGGGTCCTGTGATATATCAGTCTGTTGTCTTCCCAGACGAACATTTTCTCTTTGGAAATCTTCGTTTAATTTCCTCTGTGCCTCTATTTGTGCAGTCTGCAACATAATGAGGCGTTAATACCTCTCAAACTGTTCCTGAGAGATAGGACCAGTGGGTAATGGAGGAGTAAGGGAATTAACATGGTCTGGACGGTCCTTAGGTCGGACACTTCGTCCAGCCGTCTCTAGAGAGTCTACATCTGGTCTAGGATAAGTAGATGTTGGTGTAGCATCCACTGTACTAGTATGTGGCAGCGTCAAGCTAACAGTTAGGAGGGAAGGCGTGAGCGAGAACTGAGCTACACTAGGCTCAGACACTAGGCTCACTTCTGCCTTAGTTGCTCTTTCTTCATCAAATAGAGTCATACTTCCTAATTGTGACACTAGGCTTTCTGAATCTGAATCATAATCAGACTACTCTGCATGAGCAGGAAACAATATATCTTCAATCAACGCTCTGACAGTTTCTGCGGTGTAATTCCTGTTATACGTCACACCAAGATATTTGGCTACTTGCCAACACGTCTGAAGTTTTAATGTACTTAACTTAAAGTCAGAGTATCAATTAACTGTTTCACTATGGCATACATTACGAAAATAAGTGAACTACGAGAGAGTGATTATGGGAAACTATAATCCTAATAGGAATTTTAGTGTTGGTTGTCCTAGAGCTAGAACTCAAACAGTATTTCCATCTCCTTTGATCAAGAGACTCAGTCAGGTACATACATCCACCTGATATGTTGTACAAGACTAAACTCAAAGTCTTCAGATTAGGAAAGTACTCAAAGTGTTTGACCATAGAGTTACTAGTATGTCAAACTAGACAATTTCTCCAACACCTTGGATCAAGAGCATCCCGGACAGGCCCCCATTTGTTACAAAAAACGCGTTTCTAAAAGCTTGGAGATCTCCAGTGAATACTAGAAAGGACTGCCCTTCTAGCATACAGCCTGTTGCTAGGTTTTCGTAACAAGTAGTCAGTATCCTTGTCCAATTATCCATTAGAATTCAGTATTATTCAATAGTGCTTCAGGATTACAATTGGTAGGCTACTAACTAGAGAAATCAAAATTTAATAATTTTATTAAGTCTAGAGGTATATTATCAAATTAAATTAAATTAAATTAAATTAATCACAGTAATCAAAATAATATCACTTCTCTCGAGTACAATATTATTGTGCTGAAAGCACATATCACATTTATAATTCTTAAGTACCGTCTGGTACATTAACATTTAATAAGATATTACAAATATGTACAAGTAAGTGTGTATGTGTGTAAGTGCTCTAAGTAGTTCACTATGTCTCAAGACTCGACTAGACTTAAAGAAGTGACTGACAAAGTCCTCAGATAAACTGACTTCGTAACCAACTGGCAGCCAGAACAGTCTGCTTGAACAATAAAAAGAATGCTAAGCCCAATAGCAATATAACAAGCAACTGCGACACAGAATCAGGAACAAGGAGATAATATAACGACACTAAGTAGGGACCATCTGCAGATCCTCCACAAAAGTCACAAAACTCTCATACTACTGAATCTAAGTTCAGCATAAGAAAATCCCCGACTGTGATAATACACAGAAACCAGTACAAATAAGGTTAGAAGTCTATACAATTTTCTGTGAACAGAATTCTACAGAACTAATAAGAATAATGAGACAGACTATCTGTCCAACCACCAAGAGAGTCTAGACCAGACTGAGTACTTCAGGCGAGGTGAGGACACCCCCCCTCGATCACATGATAGCTCCGTGGACAGCTGCTGCTCAGTAACAACGAGAAGCCGGAAGTCTAACGAGCCGCAAGCGATAATTACAGTAGTTAGATAATCAAGACTTGAACTGAGCACATAATATGTTACATCTTACCTCACAACATAACAGTCAAATAATAATATAAAGCAATACATTAACGATTTAGCTATTATCGCAAATATAAGCAATATAAAATTATATGAAAAGATATTATATAAATACATAATAATCTTTGCAACCCATTCAGGGGTTCCAACAATTGTTATTTGACTTAGTTATGTTGTTAGGTAGGATGTTTCATATTATGTGCTCAGTTCAAGTCTTGATTGCCTAACTACTGTAATTATCGCTTGTGGCTCGTTAGACTGCCGGCTTCTTGCTGGGCAGCGACCCACGGAGCTATCACGTGATCGAGGGGGGTGTCCTCACCTCGCCTGAAGTATTCAGTCTGATCTAGACTTGCTTGGTGGTTGGACGTATCCCTGACAAGAGCTTAAATCTCCCTTATTGGCCCTTGTTGGAGGATCGTCTCTGTAGCTTTGTTAGTTCTGTAGAACTCTGTTCACAGAACATTGTATAGGCTTAGTGATTTTCGACGTGGAACTGAAGTTGTGTGTTGCATAGACACTCTGAGCCACTCAGGTCCTGAGCTGTAGCTTCTGACCTAACTTGTACTGGTTTCTGTGTACTGTCACAGTCGGGATTTTCTTATGCTGAACTTAGATTCAGTATTATTGGAGTTTTGTGACTTTTGTGGAGGTTCTGCAGATGGTCCCTTAGTGTCGTTATATTATCTCCTTGTTCCTGATTCTGTGTCACAGTTGCTTGTTATATTGCTATTGGGCTTAGCATTCTTTTTATTATTCAAGCAGACTGTTCTAACTGCCAGTTGGTCAAGAAGTTAGTTTATTTGAGGACTTTGTCAGTCACTTCTTTAAGTCTAGTCGAGTCGTGAGACATAGCGAACTACTTAGAGCACTTACACACATACACACAAGATTACTTGTACATATTTGTAATATCTTATTAAATGTTAATGTACCAGACGGTACTTAAGAATTATAAATGTGATATGTGCTTTCAACACTATAATACTGTACTCGAGAGAAGTGAGTGATATTATTTTAATTACTGTGATTATAATTAATTTAATTTAATTTGATATACGCCTAGACAACTTAAATAATAAATTTATAAAATTTTAATTTCTCTAGTTAGTAGCCTACCAGTTGTAATCCTGAAGCACTATTGAATCATACTGAATTCTAATGGATAATTGGACAAGGATACTGACTACTTGTTACGAAAACCCAGTAACAGGCTGGATGCTAGAAGGGCAGTCCTTTCTAGTATTTATTGGAGATCTCTAAGCTTTTAGAATCGCGTTTTTTGTAACAAATGGGTGTTGGAGAATTTGTCCAGTTTGACATACTAGTAACTCTATGATCAAACACTTTGAGTACTTTCCTAATCTGAAGACTTTGAGTTTAGTCTTGCACAACATACCAGGTGGATGTATGTACCTGACTGAGTCTCTTGATCCAAGGAGATGGAAATACTGTTTATAATCTCTAACTCTAAGACAACCAACACTAAAATTCCTATCAGGATTATAGTTTCCCATAATCACTCTCTCGTAGTTCAATTATTTTCGTGATGTATGCCAAAGTGAAACAGTTAATTGATACTCTGACTTTGTCTGAGTTAAGTACATTAAAACTTCAGACGTGTTGGCGAGTAGCCAAATATCTCGGTGTGACGTATAACAGGAATTACACCGCAGAAACTATCAGAGCGTTAATTAAAGATATGTTTCCTGTTCATACAGAGATGTCTGATTATGATTCAGATTCAGAAAGCCTAGTGTTACAATTAGGAAGTATGACTCTATTTGATGACCTAGAAGAAAGAGCATCTAAGGCTAGTGAACCTCCACTCACGCTTTCTCGCCTCACTGAAACAATAGTACAGAGTGTTTCATTCGTCTCTCAGCCCTTGAGTAGAGAGGACGTGTGCTGCTGCTACCCCCTGGTGTTGACTGGGTGCAGTAATATTTTCACAACATGGCGCAGGCTTGTCGCCGGAGAGTCAATACAGTCTGTATTGAATTAACCAGTGGAGCTATCACTGGGCCGTCTATGGAGCTACTTCTACCAGCAATAATTAGAGACACCTACGGCGTAGCTACTGAAGAGATTTGTGGACTTGCCTTGAATGGCACGAAGAGGATATTTCTTAAATTCAATTCGACGAGTATGTATGAGACAGTGGTTAACAAGTTTCAGGAAGTGGCCATACCTGTGAATCATGCTGTCACGGTGAGGATGCATGATGTATCAAGTTACTTCACTTGGGTGAAGATCAGGAATGTGCCATTTGAGGCGGATGCATCTGACATAAGGTTTGCCATGAGTAAATATGGGACGGTACACACGGTTACTGCCGGAAGATGGTCAGCTGGTACGTATATGGGAATACCTGAGGGTACGTACTCTGCAAAGATGACGATACGACATCCTATACCGTCGTATGTGGTGATGGAAGAATTCAGAACTCAGGTATTTGTGACATACGCAGGGCAACGACGCACTTGTCGTTTGTGTGGGTCGTATGAACACCTGGCAGCGCAATGTGGTAGAGGACGTGGAGACAACGACCTACAACAACGAAGAAACGTAGAGGTGAGGAGAGTGGAGCAAGAACAGCCTTTTTCGACACTGACTCCGCAGAGTGCGTCATGGAGTGAGGAGGTTGAGAAGGCAGAGAAGATGGCAGGTGCTACGAGTGGGGGGGACTACCCTTCCTTGGACGTGGTTCAGGCATTGGAGGAGATCATCGCAGAAGTGAATGATAGCAAGGAGGAAGCATTGACGACCCTTGTGGATATTTCGGGCACGGGGCCGTATCAGGAAGAAGGCACGATCCTGGATCTTGGGACTATTATGGAGGACGGAGGGGCGAAGGTAGTTCGTCCTAAGGTGTGTGACAAGGCTGTCTTGTCGGTGAATACGGTGGAGGTTGAGGTTCATCGTGATGATGAGCTTGATGACGAGATGCAGGTCGACGGTACGACGCGAAAGCGCGCAGCAGTGCTTTATGATTCAGATGAAGTGCTTACGCCCGCACAACGTTCAGGGAAGAAAACATGGGCGGATGTCACGCAGAGGGGTTCAAAAGACACTCAGGGACAGGGATCGAGTAAGAGTGCACAAAAAGGGGGGGGGAGGGATAAGAATGCAATGAGGCGATCAGGTGACAAAAAGGTTGTGTCAAGAGGGAAACCACCTTTGTCGGTTTTAAGTGCTTGACATTGAACATCAATGGTTTGAGGTCGCAGAGAAAGTGTGAGTGGTTTAGGGAGTTTTTGGAGCGTCATGGTGTTGACGTTGTGTTCTTGCAGGAGCATAATTATAGACATGGTTATGAGTTGAAGGTGGAAGGATATAAGGTGTATGTTGAACATGCGGTCAGATTGAAAGGCGGTGTGGCTATATTGGTAAAGGAAACTAGCCCGTTGGTTGTCAGGCATTGTGAAGGGGGGGAGGGGAGGGTGATACGTGTGGATGGATTATGGGGTCAGGTACAGATGACGTTGGTGTGTGTGTATGGACCGGCAGAGGGAGACGTACGCGTTAAGAATAAATTTGTGAGGGACGTGTTGGTTTACTACTTGCGTGGATTGCCAGGGGTAGCCGTGATAGGAGGTGATTGGAACTGTGTGATAAGGCGTAAGGATGTGGAACCGAGGGGGGCGGGGCATTGTATGGGAACATTGGGAGAATTGTTATCAGGGGTGGGTTTAATCGATATCTGTGGGGGGGGGAGGTAGAGCATACATTTATTAGGCGTGGGTATGCTGCTAGGCTCGATCGTTTGTACGTCCCCAGAAGGGTAGTAATACATAGGGTGAGGGTGTTGGATGTGGTATTTTCTGATCATAGGGGTGTTATGGTGGATTTGGGTTGGGAGGGGTTGCCACGAAGGGGTAGGGGGTATTGGAAGTTAAATGTAAAGTTGCTGCATGAAGAAGAATATAGACAGTCATTTAAACAGTTTTGGGAGGGGTTGGAGGCAGAAGCGCCTGGGAATGGTGATCTGGTTAGATGGTGGGACTCGGTGGCGAAATCAGGTATTAAGGATTTTTATGTACGTAATGGGAGGGAATATAATAGGTTAAAGTATGGGTTTCAATCTTATCTTGAGGGGCAGTTGAGGGCTTGCTACGAACGAGGGAGGGTTAGTTACCCGGTGGGAGATATTGAGGGATTAAAGGAGAGCATTAGGGATTTGCAAAATGAAAGATTTGATGGTGCACGCGTTTTGGCGGGGTTGGAGGAGGTGTTATGGGGTGATAGGCCATCGGCGTGTGTATTGAGAGGACAGCGTAAGAGGAGAGCGGCGACGGAGATGATGGGATTAACTGTTCATGTGGGGATGGGAGGGTATAGGGAAGGGCAGGTATTGATGTCGACTGAAGGTATGAGTGGATATCTTGATGTATGGTTTAGGTCATATGCACAACATGTGGGTATACGAGATGATGCTTTAAGGGAAATGGGTGGTTATGTGCAATGCGAGCTTGATGGTAGAGATAGGGAGACTTTGGAAGGACAGATTACGGAAGGGGAAATTTGGCAAGCTATAGCAGGTGCAAGTTTAGGTAAGGCACCGGGTGTAGACGGGTTGCCTAATGATTTTTATGTTAAGAACTGGGAAGTATTGAGGAGATTTTTAGTCAGATTGTTCAATGTAATGAAGGAAGATGGGGCAATGGGTGAGCAGCAAAGGACTGCTGTTGTTGTATTAGTGCCGAAGGGTGGACAGACAACGGTAGAAGATTACCGTGCAATATCGCTTATGTGCGGTGATTATAAGTTATTTGCAAGGGTATTAGGGAACAGAATCAAACAGGTTTTAGGTAAAGTAATTGATAGAGGACAATATGGCATACCGGGTAGATCAATGTATGAAGGGCATGGAGTTATTAGGAGTTTTATAGAGCATAGGGGGGAGGGGGGAGGGGGTGTTTTGGCTCTGGATTGGAGAGCTGCTTATGATAGCGTAGAAAGGGATGCATTATGGAGTTTTATGCGTTGGTTGGGTTTCGGGAGGGAAATAGTTTCTTGGGCAAAAACTTTGTATCTGGGTGCAGTTATGAGAATACAGGTTAATGGACGACTAGGTGATAGCATACAGATGGGAAGGGGTTTGCGACAGGGATGTCCTCTGTCGCAAATTTTGTTTGCATGTCTTCAGGAACCCTTTTATAGGGCAGTTAGGTGGAGTATGGCGAGAGCGAGGGTTGGTTTTGCACGAGAAGGGGAAGCGGGTATAGTGGGTTACGTGGATGATACGACAGTCTTGGTGAGGGATGTGAGGGATTTACATAAGGTAGGAAGGGTGATAGACGTTTTTGGTGAGGCTACAGGGATGAAAATTAATGTAGTAAAGTCCAAGTATTTGGATCTAGGGGATAGCGTACATAATGGTGAGACTGTTGAGGGTGGGTGGCGTGTGGTAGATCAGTTGTTGATATGTGGGATAGTGTACATGCGGAATGATAGGGATGCACAAGAGGCAAATTCGAGACGCACCGTGGATGGAGTTTTGAAAAGATTGGGAGGTTTGAGGGCAGAGCAATTAACGTTGCATCAAAGGGTTATAGTCACGAATGTCCTGTTGTATAGCAAGTTATGGCACGTGGTGGCTATATATCCGTTACGACGGTGTGAGGTGCAACGGTTGCAACTGCGAGTATTCAGATTTATATGGGGATCGGGTTGTGACTGGCTAAGTAGAGGGGTGGTGTCGCTTCCCGTTAGCCAGGGGGGGCTGGGGCTTATACCTCTTGAGAAACGTATGTTGAGTGTGTTTCTGAAAAGGGGGTTTGTGAGGGAGGGGGTGAGCGGGGGGGGCCTTGAAAGACTGCGCATGGATATGCAACGGTGGTGGAGGGGTAGGGATTTAATGTTTGGGGAGGCTATGTTGCGAATTTTACTGACGGTAAGGGATCCCAAACAGCTTAAATTGAAGGTTCTTGAGAGGGTGGGGGGTGGGTCTGTGGTGGCGGCAGTTGAGGGGGCATACCCTATGTATGCATGGGGTTCTGTATGGAAATGTCTTCAACAACTACGTGTAAAACCAAGTGTCAGGGAGGTTATGTTTAGGTTTTTACATGGGATTTTGCCGTCTGGGGTTGTGTTATTTAATAGGAGATTAAGGGAGGGTGGGGAGTGCAAAGCGTGTGGATGTCCGGAAACCATATTTCACGCTGTGTACTTTTGTACTTGTTTAGAAGATGTGAGGGTCTGGCTAAGTAGGGTAGTTAGGTTAGTGGGTGGGGAAGGGTTACAGGTGTTGCGGGTGTTAAGTTTAGATATAGGTGGGTGGAGTCAGCAGGTGGTGAATGCGGTTGCGTATGTGGTCACTGATTTTATATATATATCTTGGGCAATGAGGGAGGTGGGAGTCGAGGAAAGGATAAGAGTGTTAGGGGCCACGATGTATAGAACAAAGTGCCGCAATAGGGATCTTTATGGGGGAAGATGGGAGACAGCATTTACTGAAGGTTATCGTAGATTCAGGTTGAAGGATTTAAGAGATTTAAGTGTCAAGTAAGGGGTTGCGGCGGGCTAGTTTTCTTGAGTATGGACATGTGTATGGATGTTAGCGTGTGTGGTATGTTTGGTAATATAATAAATAAGTTTCTTTTATGATGTGAGTTTGGTCGGGGTAGTTGTGTAAGATATGTTTTTCACATTGTTTTTCAGAAGGTATTTGAATATAATATGTAAGTAGTGTTGTTGCACTACATTGTGTGTAAGTGTGAGAGGGTACATCTCACAGTATTTGTGTGTTTGAAGGTTTGAGGTGACACAAGGCATGATCTAAGTATGTTTGGTTTTTCTTTTTGTCCTTAAATGTGTTATACAAAGATAATTCTGTGGTGTATGTGATGTGTAGGTTTATAGGTATTCAACATGCTTGTTGTATGTTCCCTTTTCGATACTTTGTTTTAATTGTCATTTCAATGTACTTTGTATAGTATTATACAATGGTATTGTTCTTTGCCATATGAAGTGGTTTTTTTTTTTTAGGTTATGTTATGTTCTAGGTTTTTGTATGTCAAGATGTACTTATAGACTGTCAGCACCCTGATATAGGTTTTTCATGCTATGTTCTTAACGTAAGTTTTGGCTGTATGGTATACAGATATATCTAGCCAGTTTATAGACGCATTCCTTTTGTGTCTGAAATTTTTGTATACGGGTTTATTGTAACTGTAATGAGTCGGTTTTAAGCTGTTTTCTTTGTATGTTTATCTGTATTTTGGTATATGGGATAAGTATGTAGATGTCCTAGTAGGATTATGATGTTAGAGATCCATACTGTTTCCTTTTATTTTTATTTTTATGTATACTGTATTGGTTATAAATAAAATATAAAAAAAAAAAAGTACAGAGTGTAGCTGGTTGGATGACTCAGTCACATACTAGTACAGTGTATGCTACACCTTTATCTACTTATCCTAGACCAGATCTAGACTTTCTAGAGACGGTTGGACGAAGTGTCCGACCTAAGGACCGTCCAGACCACGTTAGATTCCTTACTCCTCCATTACCCACTGGTCCTATCTCTCAGGAACAGTTTGAGAGGTTTGAACGCCTCATTATGTTGCAGACTGCACAAATAGAGGCACAGAGGAAATTGAACGAAGAAGATTTCCAGAGAGAAAATGTTCGTCTGGGAAGACAACAGGCTGATACATCACAGGACACATTTAATGTGCAGAAAGCTGCATCCATGGTTCCTAAGTTTTTTGAGAGTGACTTATACACCTATTTTGATGTGTTTGAGAACCAGGCACGTGTTATGAACTGGCCACGTAAGCAATGGGCTACCTTGTTGCACACAACTTTGACAGGAAGAGCTCAAACTTGTACTGCTGCTTTACCATTTGCCAAGTACATTAGTTATTACGCAGTCAAGCAAACTATTCTAGAGACATATAACTTGTTGCCTGTAAGTTATCAAAGCGCATTTCGTACATTACAACGACGACAAGATCAAACTTGTGTAGAGCTTGCTCATGAGAAAAAAGCTGCATGTGAGAGGTGGTGTAGATCTGCCAAGTGTAACAACTATGACAGCCTTGTTCAGTTGTTACTACACGAAGAGTTTAACAACTGTATGTCTGCTGACATACAAGAATATCTGATCGATCATACTACCTCGGATATTCTGGAAACTGCAGCATTAGCAGACAATTACAAGATTTCTCACAAACTTGTACGTACTAAAACACAGAGAAACAAGGTAACTAAAAATTGTCCTAGAAGTTGGCAACCTAAATCAGTTGCTCGTTACCGGCCTGATGTATCTGCTACTGTAACTTCTCGTATCTTTCGTACCTTTACCAGGAAAACTCACAATCCTGAATCTGTCTCTGTGGCTAGACAGAAGTCTGACATCGAGAAGAAGAAAGTTAAATGTACCTATTGTAATAGAAAAGGACATGCTAGAGAGTATTGCTATAAGTTAGAAAGAGATACGAGAAGCAGTCGTACGTCTGGCGCCCCCACACAAGTCGTATCTTCTTCCAAGCAACAAATGCACCAAAATCCTAGTAATACCTCTGATCCTACTGTTAAAGATAATATTACTCAGGACAGATGACTAGCGTCAGAAAGTGTATCTGACGAAAAGATTCGTTCTGCGATGAGTCCTTACTTTTCGAGAGGTAAAGTAGGATTTGACGAATCACATCTGAGATAATTACCTTCATAGATACTGGCAGTTATCTCACGTTATTAAGAGATGTACTGCCCATAACTGATACCTTTTGTAAGATAGATGTATTGTTAGAAGCCTATGGAGGGGCTGTTATAAAAGTGCCTCTGCACAAAGTTTGTATTCAAACAAGCTGTTATACTGGTTATATATCAGTGGGTATATCCAGTGGTGTATTTCCCATCAGATCAGTGGACTTGTTGAAAGGGAACGATATCCTTCATGCTTGTATATATAAGGAACCACTTGTGATTGATAATAACACTGATGATAATTATGCCATTGAAGCTTGTAGACAGAAGCCTATTTTATTTCCTCTCAGTGCAATTACTAGAGCTATGTCAAACATTCAACAACCATCCTTGTCTCCTGTTGAGTTAGTGGATGACAATGATTTGGGCTTGAATATGTTGTTTAGTGATGCTCTGCGCCCAGGGTCATTAACACTAACTCCCCACGGTCATCAACCTAGTCAGGACACTACTGACGTTAAATTTCTAACTCATGATGATTTAATCAATCATCAGTTTGTTGATCAGTCACTGGAAAGACTGAGAGATATAGCAGTTACTGAGAGTGAAGCAAAGGATCTCGATAATTGTTACTATTATAGTAACGGTGTACTGATGGAGAAAAATACATGTAAGTTGTCAGCTGATAGTGTTTCCACCACAGTCAAACATCTCGTAGTGTTACCAGTTACATTTCGTGAACAAGCCATTGATTTTGCTCACAATAGTCCCATTGGAGGACATTTGGGTGTCAAGAAGGCACTTGGTAAACTGGCAAAACATTTTACTTGGCCAAAGATGAAGGAAACAGTAGCTGATCATGTACGACGTTGTCACGTGTGTCAAGTGACAGACAAGCCAGCACACACGCACCTCCACCTCTCACTGTGTTAATTAGTAGCCAAGTTCAGTTCATCTGGACTAGACATTGTTCAGACTCGTTCAAAAGGTTGAAGCATCTGCTTTACTCTGCTCCAGTGTGGAAAAATCCTAATTTCAATCTTGCCTTCTTTTTACATATAGATGCGAGAGTTATGCAGTGGGTGCTGTGTTGCTCCAACAGTCAACATCCACTGACATTCTCCATCCTATATGTTACTATTCATCTAAACTTAAACGACACCAGACAAATTATGCCACTATTGAGAAAGAGGCTCTAGCTCTTGTGGTGTCCTTGGAACATTTTGAAGTGTATTTGGGCACTTCCCCATTTAAAATTAACGTTTTTTCAGACCACAATACACTCACTTACATTAACACTATGAAGAGTAAGAATGCTAGGATCATGAGGTGGGCCCTCAGAATCCAACCTTATTCTATTAGTATAAAACATATAAGTGGTCATTGTAATGTAATTGCTGACACTCTGTCACGTCCTTAATTATCAGTTACATTAAATTAACGTAATTTTATGCCCAAATACCTTTTGTTACTTCCTATGTCAAATTCAGAAGAGTAACTTAATCCCTCCAGCCCATATTAATTATGTATACTCATGTCATGTCTAATTATTATATTTATATATTCACAGTAATAATGTGTGTGAGGAGGAGACATAATAAGAGTGTTGAGTGGGTATTGTTGTGGGGGAGATGGTACTGCGTGTGGCGCAACACTGTCCTGCCGCAGCCCCCCCTTCACTACACACCTTAAGCTGTTTCATACTCAGATGTCCATACTGCATAGCATTCCACAACCACTACTTAAGAGTGGAATGCATTCTCCTCTATTATGATTGAGCCTCGTGTCAGGCTTGTGTACGCTATCCTGTCTCTACACTGATGTACATAACCACGAGTATGCAGAGATACGATACTGTGTACTGCCCTAGTACTATGGGCATATCTTAGTGTACAGACGCTGTGAAATTATAGAGGTGCTTGGCACAAGAGTGACTCTGGTTAATGTTTATATTATATTGTTAAAGTATCATGAGTAATCAGTAATAATGTGAAAGACATTAATGCAACTCCTAGTGTGACCGTTTGTCGTGTTGGAGGGGTGTTGCTACCCCTGAATGGGTTGCAATATATATAATGTATATAATGATTATATATACATATATATAATTATTACCTTTTCATATAATTTTATATTGCTTGTATTTGCGATAATAGCTAAATCGTAAATGTATTGCTTTATATTGTTATTTGATTTACTTATGTTGTTAGGTAGGATGTTACATATGTGCTCAGTTCAAGTCTTGTCTAACTACTGTAATTATCACTTGTGGCTCGTTAGACTGCCGGCTTCTTGCTGGGCAGCGACCCATGGAGCTATCACGTGATCGAGGGGGGTGTCCTCACCTCGCCTGAAGTATTCAGTCTGGTCTAGACTCACTTGGTGGTTGGACAGTATCCCTAACAAGAGTTTAAATCTCCCTTATTGGCCTTTGTTGGAGGATCGTCTCTGTAGCTTTGTTAGTTCTGTAGAACTCTGTTCACAGAACATTGTATAGACTTAGTGATTTTCGACGTGGTACTTAGGTTGTGTGTCGCATAGACACTCTGAGCCACTCAGGTCCTGAGCTGTAGCTTCTGACCTAACTTGTACTGGTTTCTGTGTACTGTCACAGTCGGGATTTTCTTATGCTGAACTTAGATTCAGTATTATGGGAGTTTTGTAACTTTTGTGGAGGTTCTGCGGATGGTCCCTACTTAGTGTCGTTATATTATCTCCTTGTTCCTGATTCTGTGTCGCAGTTGCTTGTTATATTGCTATTGGGCTTAGCATTCTTTTTATTGTTCAAGCAGACTGTTCTAACTGCCAGTTGGTCAAGAAGTTAGTTTATTTGAGGACTTTGTCAGTCACTTCTTTAAGTCTAGTCGAGTCGTGAGACATAGCGAACTACTTAGAGCACTTACACACATACACACAAGATTACTTGTACATATTTGTAATATCTTATTAAATGTTAATGTACCAGACGGTACTTAAGAATTATAAATGCGATATGTGCTTTCAGCACAATAATACTGTACTCGAGAGAAGTGAGTGATATTATTTTAATTACTATGATTATTATTAATTTAATTTAATTTGATATACGCCTGACAACTTAAATAATAAATTTATAAAATTTTAATTTCTCTAGTTAGTAGCCTACCAGTTGTAATCCTGAAGCACTATTGAATCATACTGAATTCTAATGGATAATTGGACAAGGATACTGACTACTTGTTACGAAAACCCAGTAACAGGCTGGATGCTAGAAGGGCAGTCCTTTCTAGTATTCATTGGAGATCTCTAAGCTTTTAGAATCACGTTTTTTGTAACAGACCTCTTGTTTCTGTGTCCCCTCCCTGGAACATCCTGTCTTTGTCCACCTTGTCTATTCTGTGCAGTATTTTATATGTCGTTATCATGTCTCCTCTGACCCTCCTGTCCTCTAGTGTCGTCTGGCCGATTTTCCTTAACCTTTCTTCACAAGACATTCCTCTTAGCTCTGGAACTAACCTTATCGGAAACCTTTGCACTTTCTCTAGTTTCTTGACGTGCTTTATCAAGTGCGGGTTCCAAACAGGTGCTACATACTCCAGTATGGGCCTGACGTATACGGTGTACAGTGTCTTGAACGATTCCTTATTAAGGTATTGGAACGCTGTTCTCAGGTTTGCCTGGCGCCCATATGCTGCAGCAGCTACCTAGTTGATGTGTGCTTCCGGAGACATGCTCGGTGTTATACTCACTTCAAGATCTTTCTCCTTGAGCGAGGTTTGCAGGCTTTGGCCACCTACCCTATGCTGTGTCTGCGGTCTTCTTTGCCCTTCCCCTACCTTCATGACTTTGCATTTGGAGGTGTCCAGTCTGTCCAGGTCTCTTTGAAGTCCTGCCCGGTCCTCATCTGATTTAATTCTCCTCATTAACTTCACATCGTCTGCGAACAGGGACACTTCTGAGTCTAACCCTTCCATCATTTCGTTCACATATACCAAAAATAGCACTGGTCCTAGGACCGACCCCTGTGGGACCCCGCTCGTCACAGGTGCCCATTGTGATACATCATTACGTACCATGACTCGTTGTTGCCTCCCTGTCAGGTATTCTCTGATCCATTGCAGTGCCCTTCCTGTTATATGAGCCTGATCCTCTAGCTTCTGCACTAATCTCTTGTGAGGAACTGTGTCAAAGGCCTTCTTGCAGTCCAAGAAGATGCAATTTATACTCTTGTTCTGTTCCAGGTGCTACACCACTCTCCTCCTGATAATCTTCTCCATAACTTTGCATACTATACACGTCAGTGACACAGGTCTATAGTTTAGTGCCTCTTTTCTGTCTCCTTTTTTAAAAATGGGAACTACATTTTCCGTCTTCCATACCTCAGGTAGTTGCCCAGTTTCCAGGGACATGTTGAAGATTGTGGTAAGTGGCACACACAACATATCCGCTCCCTCTCTAAGGACCCATGGGGAGATGTTATCCGGTCCCATTGCCTTTGAGGTATCGATGTCCCTTAGCAGTTTCTTCACCTCCTCATCTGTATGTATGTCATCCAACACTTGTTGGTATATTCCTTGCTGGTGTCCCCATCTGGTCTGTCTCCCGAGAGGCCTTCCTGTCTCCACAGTAAATACTTCCTTAAATCTCATGTTGAGCTCCTCACATACCTCTTGATCGTTTCTTGTGAGTTCTCCACCTTCTTTCCTCAGCCTTATCACCTGGTCTTTGATTGTTGTCTTCCTCCTAATGTGGCTATACAGCAGTTTCAGGTCAGACTTGACTTTCGATGCTATGTCGTTCTCGTACTGTCACTGGGCCTCCCTCCTTATCTGTGCGTACTCGTTTCTGGCTCTTCTACTAATCTCCTTATTTTCCTGGGTCCTTTGCCTCCTGTACCTTATCCATTCTCTGGTGCACTTAGTTTTTGCCTCCCTACACCTTCGGGTAAACCAAGGACTCGCTTTGCTTTTCCTATTATTTCTGTTTCCCTTGGGAACAAACCTTTCCTCTGCCCCTTGCACTTTGTTGCTACATATTCCATCATCTCGTTTACTGATTTTCCTACCAGGTCTCTGTCCCACTGAACCTCCTACAGGAAGTTCCTCATACCTGTGTAGTCCCCCTTTTGCAGTAAGGCTTTTCCCATTCAGTTCCTGTTTCCTTCTCCACTTGTAACTCTACTATATAATCAAAACTCAGAACCACGTGATCGCTAGCTCCAAGGGGCCTCTCGTAAGTGATGTCCTCAATGTTCGAACTGCTCAGGGTGAACACAAGATCCAGTCTTGCTGGTTCATCCTCCCCTCTCTCTCTGGTAGTGTCCCTGACATGTTGATGCATGTGGTTTTCAAGTACCACATCCATCATCTTGGCTCTCCATGTTTCGGAGCCCCCATGTGGCTCCAGATTTTCCCAGTCGATCTCCCTGTGGTTGAAATCGCTCATTACCAGTAACTTTGCTCTGCTCGAGTGAGCTCTTCTTGCCACCTCAGCTAGTGTGTCCACCATCTCCCTGTTGTTTTCTTCGTACTCCTCTCTTGGCCTCCTGCATTTCTGTTGTGGGTTATACATCACTCCAATGACTACTTTATGTTCTCTAGACTGAATTGTACCTACTACGTAGTCTCTTTCGCCAATCACGTCCATGCCTTCCATTTCCTCAAATCCCTATCGGTTTCTTATGAGCAGTGCAACTCCTCCTCCCCCTCTACTCCTATCTTTTCTCAGGATCTGATATCCCGGTGGGAAGATTGCGTCTGTTATTGTCTCACCGAGTTTTGTTTCTGTGACTGCTATGATGTATGGGGATTTCTCACTGATTCTTTCGTGCCACTCCTCATGTTCATTCGTTATTCCGTCCTCGTTTGTGTACCAAACTTTCAGCTTCTTGACTATCACTGTGGTCCTGCAAGAATATTGGGGTTGGGGGAGCGGGAGCCTTGGTGGGGGCCTGTGGGGGGCTGTGGTGTAGGTGGGGTTTGTGATGATGGGGGCGGGGTCAGAATGCCCATAAGGGACAGTTGTTGAGATGAGGTTTGTGATGTGGTTGTTGCTGGAAGAGGGAACAGTTGTGGTTTGGGTTGCTCAGTTGCGTTGGGATTGTCGCGGCTGGAGTCTTTCGGTGGGAGATTCTGCAGGGTGTGTTTGCCCTTCCTCCTGTGTCTGGGTCCTGCTCATCTTGATCATTGCCTCTCGTCCCTCCTTGCGTCTCTGTACCCTCTCTTTGTGTGTGTGTGTGTGTGTGTACACTCACCTAATTGTCGTTGAAGGGGTCGAGTCATTCTTCCTGGGCCCCTTCACTGGTAGCTACTAGGTCCAGTCTCTCTGCTCCAGGAGTTTTATCATACATCTTCTTAAAGCTAGGTATGGATCCTGCCTCCACAACATCACTCTCCGGACTATTCCACTTCCTGACAACTCTGTGACTGAAGAAATATTTCCTAAAATCCCTGTGACTCATCTGAGTCTTCAACTTACAACTGTGACCCCTTGTTCCTGGGCCTCATCTCGTAGGACATACCCCTTAGCTCTGAGACTAGTCTTGTTGCAAACCTTTGCACTTTCTCTTATTTCTTGGCGTGTTTGACCAGTTGTGGGTACCAAACTGTTGTTGTATGCTTCAAAATGGGCGTGACGTACACGGTGTACAGTCCTAAACGATTCCTTATTGAGGTGTCAGAATGCTATTTTTAGGTATGCCAGGCGCCCCTATGCTGCTGCAGTTATTTGGATGATGTGCGCCACATGAGTTATGCTCTGTTTTATATTCACCCCAAGATCCTTTTCCATGAGTGAAATTTGCCGTCTTTGATCCCCTAGCCAGTACTCTGTCTGCGATCTACTTTGATCTTCTCCAATCTTCATGACTTTTCACTTGGTGGGATTAAACTCCAGGAGTCTGTTGCTGAACCAGGGTTGCAGCCTGTCCTGATTCCCTTTTGGTCCTGCCTGATCCATATCTGATTGAATTCTCCTCATTAGCTTCACATCGTCTGCAAACAGGGACGCTTCTGAGTCTGTCCCTTCCGTCATGTCATTCACATATACTAGAAACAGCATCTGTCCTAAGACTGACCCCTGTAGAACCCCACTCGTCACAGGCGCCCACTCTGACATCTCGTCACGTACCATGACTCATTGTAGCCTTCCTGTCAAGTATTGTCTGGTTCATTGCAGTGCCTTCCTGTTATACATGTCTGATCCTCAAACTTTTGCACTAATCTCTTTTGTGGAACTATGTTGAAAGCCTTCTTGCAGCCCAAGAAAATACAATCTATCCACCTCTCTCTCTCTCTCTCTCTCTCTCTCTCTCTCTCTCTCTTGTCTTACTTCCGTCACCTTGTCGTAAAACTCCAGTAGGTTTGTGATGCAGGATATCCTTGATAATCCTCCCCATAACTGCGCATACTGTACATGTTTGTGACACTGGTCTGTAATTTAATGCTGAGTGTCTGTCGCCTTTCTTAAAGCTACATTTGCTGTTTTCCACACCTCAGGTAGTCACCCTATTTCGACAGATGTGTTGATTATTATAATAAAAAAGAAGCGCTAAGCCACAAGGGCTATACAGCGCTGACAGATGTGTTGAAAATTGTTGTTAGTAGTACACACAGCGTCTCTGCTCCGTCTCTCAAGACCCATGGAGAGAGGTCCAGTCACCACCTTTGAGACTAGTTCACTTAGTAGCCTCTTCCTGTCCTCCTCGGTTGTGTGTATTGTGTCCAGCACTTGATGTACCCCCACCATTCTGAATTCCCGGATTCCTTTCTGTCTCCACTGAAAATACTTCCTTAAATCTCATGTTGAGCTCTTCACATACTTCTCGGTCGTTTCCTGTAAACTTCCCTCCTTCCTTCCTCAGCTTAATTACCTGGTCCTTGAATGTTTTCCTCCTGATGTGGCTGTACAACAGTTTCAGGTCAGACTTGGTTTATAATACTACGTCATTCTTGTATTGCTGCTGGGCCTCTCTCCTTGTCTGTGCTTATTCGTTTCTGGCTCAACTAATCTCCTTATTTTCTTGAGTGCTTTGTCTTCTATACTTTTTCCATTCCCTGTCACACTTAGTTTTGGCTTCTCTACACCTTAGGGTGAACCAAGGGCTTGTTCTGGTCTTCCCATTACTTCTGTTGCCCTTGGGTACGAACCTCTCCTCTGCCTCCTTGCATTTTGTCACATATTCCATCATTTCATATACTGATTTTCCCACCAGTTTTCTTTTCCACTGAACCTCATGCAGGAAATTTCTCATGCCCTTGTAGTCCCCTCTTTTGTAGTTTGGCTTCTCCCATCTTCTCCTTTCCTCTCTATCCACTTGTAATTCTACTGTGTATTCAGGACTACGTGATCACTAGCTCCAAGGGGCCTTTCATATGTGATGTCCTCAATGTCTGAACTACTCAAGGTGAATATGAGGTCCAGTTTTCCTGGATCGTCCTCTCCTCTATGGTAGTGTCCCTAGCGTGTTGATGTATGAGGTTATCCAGTACCACATCCATCATCTAAGCCCTCCACGTTATTGGTCTCCCATGTGGTTCCAGGTTTTCAGAGTCAGTTTCCTTGTGATCGAAGTCACCCACACCTAGTAACTTCGCCCTGCCCACGTAGGCCCTTCTGGCCATCTCAGATAGTGTATTAACCATTGCTCTGTTGCTCTCATCATATTCTTGTCTTGGCTTCTTGCTACTTTGTGGTGGGTTATACATCACTGGAATCACCACCTTGGGACCCCAAGTCTGAAGTGTTCCTACTATGTAGTCCCTTGCTTCCCCTCTGTTCCCTCCTAACTCCTCAAACCTATGCTGGTTTTAACCTCTCCTCGTAAGACACACCTCAGTTCCAGGACTATTCTTGTAGCAAACTTTTGCACTTTCTCCCGTTTCCTGACGTGTTTGACTAGGTGTGGGTTCCATACTGGTGCTGCGTACTCCAGTATGGGTCTGATGTACACGGTGTAGTGTCGTGAATGACTCCTTACTTAGATGTCGAAATGCTATTCTCAGGTTTTGCCAAGCGCCCATATGCTGCAACAGTTATCTGACTGATGTGTGCCTCATGGGATATGCTTAGTATAATGTTTTCCCCAAGATCCTTTTCTTTAAGTGAGGTTTGCAGCTTGTGATCCCCTAACCTGAACTCCGTCTGCGGTCTTCTTTGTCCTTATCCAATTTTCATGACTTTGCACTTGCTGGGGTTAAACTCCAGGAGGCATTTGTTGGACCAGCCTTGCAGCCTATCCAGATCTCTTTGTAATCTTTCTTGATCCTCGTTGACTAATATTCTTCTCATCAGTTTCACATCTCCAGGGAACAGTGACACTTTTAAATCTATTTCTTCCATCTTGTCATTCATGTATACAAGAAACAGCACTGGACCTAGGACTGACATTTGAGGGACGCCACCAGACACGTGTGCCCACTCATTCTTTGTTTCCTTCCTGTCAGGTATTCCCTGATCCATTGCAGTACTTTCCCTACTGGTCCTGCCTGCTCCTCTAATTTTTGAACAAGTCTCTTGTGTGGTATTGTGTAAAAAGCCTTAATGCAGTCCAAAAAGTTGCAATCTACTCACCCCTTTCTCTCCTGTCTTGTCTTACGTCTGTTATCTTATTTTAGAACTTAAGTAGATTTGTGACACAGGATTTCCCACCCCTGAAGCCGTGCTGATTGTAATGTATGAGCCCAATCCTTTCAGTGTGCTCCTCCACTTTTCTCCTGATAATCTTTTCCATGACTTTACATACTATACATGTCAGTGACACTGGTCTGTAGTTTAACACTGTCTCCTTTCTCAAAAATTGGAACTGCATTCACTGTCTAAAACACCTTAGGCAGTTGCCCTGTTACAATAGAATTACTGAAAATTGCTGCTAGAAGCACACAAAGTTCCTCTCCCTCTCTCAGGGCCCATGGAGATGTGTTATCTGGGCCCAGAGCCTTTAAGGTGATAAATTAGACACATGTGCATACTTGGGTATCTTTATTGAGGAAACGTTTCGCCACACAGTGGCTTCATCAGTCCAATTGATGTAATCAGTCCATCAATCTTGTAAAGAATACATCACATGTGCGAAGGAGTGGCTTATATACTGTAGGCAGGAGAGGTGCAGCAGTCGTAGGTGGTATCACATCTACATTCCTCTCAGACACAGCGACATCATGAGATCTTAATACAGGGAATTCTTCACTTACCTAACCCTTGGGCACGACCTACTTCCACACCGGACAAATGTGATACCACCTATGATTGCTGCACCTCTCCTGCCTACAGTATATAAGCCACTTCTTCGCACATATGCTGTATTCTTTACAAGACTGATTACATCGACTCAAGGCCGAGGGACTGATTACCTCAAACTCCTCCTGTTCTTCACCATTCTCCTTTGTATGGACTGATGAAGCCACTGTGTGGCAAAACGTTTCCTCATTAATTGAAGATACGCAAGTGTTGCACACGTGTCTAATTTATCAACTTGTCTGTTCTCTGAACCATTCATCTACAAGCCTTTAAGGTATCTAGTTCACCTAGCAGTTTCTTCACCTCCTTCTTAGTTATGTGTATTGTGTCCAGCACCTTCTGGTGCACTGTACTTCCATGGTTTGCTGTAATCATTTCTGTCATTATTGTAAATACTTCTCTAAATCTTGTATTACGTTCATCACATACTTCCTGGTCACTCTTTGTGAGCTCCCCTCCTTCTTTCCTCACCCAGATTACCTAGTCCATGATGATTGTTTTCCTCCTAATGTGGCTTCATAACAAGATTGGTTCAGATTTGGTTGTTGATTCTATGTCATTCTCATATTGTCTCTGGGCCTCTCTCCTTATCCCTGCATATTCCTTTCTGGTTCTTCTGCTCAATTTCTTGTTTTCTTGAGTCCTTTGCCTTCTATGCTTTTTCCATGCTCTAGCACACTTGGCTTTGGCCTCTTTACACCTCCAGGTAAACTATGCGCTCACTCTGGTCTTACCATTTTTTCTGTTACCCTCTGGTATGAACTTCTTCTCTGCTTCCCTGCACTTAATGATCACTAGTTCCATCATTTCATTTGTCTTTCCCTTTGTTTCTCTTTTCCACTGCACTTCATGCAGGAATCTTCTCACGCATTTGTAGTCTCCTTTTTTGAAGTGTTGCTTCTCCCGTCTTTCACGTGCTGCTGCGTTCTCCCCTGTTAACTCTACAAGGTATTCAAAACTCAGGACGTCGTGATCACTAGTGCCAAGGGGCCTTTTGTGTGTGATATCCCTCTGTTCAATGTGAATAATAGATTCAGCCTTGCTACAACATCCTCTCCTCTCCCTTTGGTTGTATCCCTAACATGTTGGTGCATGAAGTTTTCTAATGGTCTCCAGCATCTTAGACCTCCAAGTTTCTGGTCTCACATGTGGATCTACGTTTCCTCAATCTCCTTATGATTGAAATCCCTCATGATGAGTAATTTTGCCCTACCCATATGAGTCCTTCTAGCCAGTACAGGTAATGCATCCACCATTGCTCTGTTGCCCTCATCATGCTCTTGTTTTTGCATCCTTCTGTTCAGCAGTGATGTAGAACCCACCACTATCATTCTACAGTGAAGTCATCTGCTTCCCCTCTGTCCATTCCTCAAATTTCCTCAAAACTCGGCTGGTTTTTGATGAGCAGTGCCTCTCCTCCTCCTCTGTTCTGTCTTTCCTTAGGATCTGACATCAAGTGGAAATATCGCATGTTATCATCCCTGTAAGTTTTGTCTCTGTTAGTGCTGTCAGGAGATGCATCAATGAGTAGTTCTTGCTACTCGTCACTCTTATTTAATATTCCATCTGGTGTACTTAACCTTCAGCTTCCTTTCCAGTGTACTCACCTAGTTGAGGTTGCAGGGTTCCATTCCAAGCTCCTGGCCCCGCCTCTTCACTAGTCGCTACTAGGTCACTCTCCCTGAGCCGTGAGCTTTATCATACCTGTGTATGGATCCTGTCTCCACTACATCGCTTCCCATACTATTCCACTTCCTGACAACTCTGTGGCTGAAGAAATACTTCCTAACATCCCTGTGATTCATCAGTGTCTTCAACTTCCAACTGTGTCCCCTTGTTGCTGTGTCCCATCTCTGGAACATCCTGTCTTTGTCCATCTTGTCAATTCCTCTCAGTATTTTGTATGTCGTTATCATGTCCCCCCTATCTCTCCTGTCCTCCAGTGTCGTCAGGTTGATTTCTCTTAACCTCTCCTCGTAGGAAATACCTCTTAGCTCTGGGACTAGTCTTGTTGCAAAACTTTGCACTTTCTCTAGTTTCTTTACGTGCTTGGCTAGGTGTGGGTTCCAAACTGGTGCTGCATACTCCAATATGGGCTTAACGTACACGGTGTACAGGGTCCTGTGTGTGTGTGTGTGTGTGTGTGTGTGTGTACTCACCTAATTGTACTCACCTAATTGTGGTTGCAGGGGTCGAGACTCAGCTCCTGGCCCCGCCTCTTCACTGATCGCTACTAGGTCCTCTCTCTCTCTGCTTCCTGAGCTGTATCATACCTCTTCTTAAAACTATGTATGGTTCCTGCCTCCACTACTTCACTTGCTAGGCTATTCCACTTCCTGACAACTCTATGACTGAAGAAATACTTCCTAACGTCCCTGTGACTCGTCTGAGTCTTCAGCTTCCAGTTGTGACCCCTTGTCCCTGTGTCCCCTCTCTGGAACATCCTATCTCTGTCCACCTTGTCTATTCCCCGCAGTATCTTGTATGTCGTTAGCATGTCTCTCCTGACCCTTCTGTCCTCCAGTGTCGTCAGTCCGATTTCCATCAACCTTTCCTCATACGACATTCCCCTGAGCTCTGGGACTAGCCTTGTTGCAAACCTTTGTACTTTCTCTAACTTCTTGACGTGCTTGACCAGGTGTGGGTTCCAGACTGGTGCTGCATACTCCAGTATGGGCCTAACATACACAGTGTCATGGTCATGGACCGGGCCGCGGGGGCGTTGATCCCCGGAATAACCTCCAGGTAACCTCCAGGTGTACAGTGTTTTGAACGATTACTTATTAAGGTATCGGAACGCTATTCTCAGGTTTGCCAGGCGCCCGTATGCTGCAGCAGTTATTTGGTTGATGTGTGCCTCCGGTTATGTGCTCGGTGTTATGGTCACCCCAAGGTCTTTCTCCCTGAGTGAGGTCTGTAGTCTTTGTCCACCTAGCCTATACTCTGTCTGCGGTCTTCTTTGCCCCTCCCCAATCTTCATGACTTTGCATTTGGCTGGATTGAATTCGAGAAGCCAGTTACTGGACCACATGTCCAGCCTGTCCAGGACTCTTTGCAGCCCTGCCTCGTCCTCATCCGATTTAATTCTTCTCATCAACTTCACATCATCTGCGAACAGGGACACTTCAGAGTCTATTCCTTCCATCACGTCGTTCACATATATCAAAAATAGCACTGGTCCTAGAACTGACCCCTGTGAGACCCCGCTCGTCACAGGCGCCCACTGTGATACCTCTTCACGTACCATGACTCGTTGCTGCCTCCCTGTCAGTAATTCCCTGATCCATTGCAGTGCCCTCCCTGTTACATGCGCCTGACCCTCCAGTTTCTGCACTAATCTCTTGTGGGGAACTGTGTCAAAGACCTTCCTGCAGACTAGGAAGACGCAGTCAACCCACCCCTCTCTCTCGTGTCTTACTTCTGTTACCTTGTCACAAAACTCCAGGAGGTTTGTGATACACGATTTGCCTTCCATGAACCCATGCTGGTTTTCATTTATAATCTTGTTCCTTTCCAGGTGTTCGACCACTCTCCTCCTGATAATCTTCTCCATGACTTTGCACACAATACATGTCAGAGACACAGGTCTGTAGTTTAGCGCCTCGTTTCTGTTTCCTTTCTTAAATATGGGGACTACATTAGCTGTCTTCCATTTCTCAGGTAGTTGCCCATTTTCAAAGGATGTGTTGAAGATTGTGGTTAGAGGCACGCACAGCATCTCTGCTCCTTCTCTAAGGACCCATGGGGAGATGTCCGGTCCCATCGTCTTTGAGGTGTCAAGGTCACTTACGAGGTTCTTCACCTCCTCCTCGGTTGTTCGTATGTCATCCAACACTTGTTGGTATATTTCTTCTTGATGTTTCCTTCTGTGCTGTCTTCCCACAGCCCTTCCTGTCTCTACTGTAAAAACTTCCTTAAATCTCCTGTTCAGCTCCTCACATACCTCCTGATCATTTCTTGTGAGTTCTCCACCTTCTGTCCTTAATCTGATCACCTGGTCTTTGACTGTTGTCTTCCTCCTGATGTGGCTATACAACAGTTTTGGGTCAGTCTTGATTCTCGATGCTATGTCATTTTCATACTGTCGCTGGGCCTCCCTCCTTACCTGTGCATACTCATTCCTGGCTCTGCGACTGATCTCCCTATTTTCGTGTGTTCTCTGCCTTGTGTACTTTTTCCATTCTCTATTGCATTTTGTTTTTGCCTCCTTACACCGTCGGGTAAACCAGTGCCTCGTTCTGGTCTTCCTGTTGTTACTGTTGCCCTTGGGAATAAACCTTTCCACTGCCTCCTTGCATTTTGTTGTTACATATTCCATCATTTCATTTACTGGTTTTCCTGCCAGTTCTTTGTCCCACTGGACCTCCCGCAGGAAGTTCTTCAACCCTATGTAGTCCCCTCTTTTATAGTCAGGCTTTTCCCATTCAACTCCTGTTATTCTCTCCACTTGCAGCTCTACCATGTATTCAAAGCACAGAACCACGTGGTCGCTAGCTCCTAGGGGACTCTCATACTTGATGTCGTCAATGTCTGAGCTGCCCAGGGTGAACACAAGGTCCAATCTTGCTGGTTCATCCTCCCCTCTCACTCTGGTAGTGTCCTTAACATGTTGGTGCATGAGGTTTTCCAGCACCACGTCCATCATCTTGGCTTTCCATGTTTTTCCCCCATGTGGCTCCAGGTTTTCCCAGTCAATCTCCCTGTGGTTGAAATCCCCCATAACCAGCAACTTTGCTCTGCTGGAGTGAGCTCTTCTTGCCACCTCAGCAAGTGTGTCCACCATTGCTCTGTTGCTCTCTTCATATTCCTCTCTTGGCCTCCTGCAGTTCTGGGGTGGATTATACAACACTGCAATGACCACTTTGTGTTCCCCAGACTGAAGTGTACCTACTATGTAGTCTCTTTCTCCAGTCTCATCTATGCCTTCCATTTTCTCGAATTCCCATCTGTTTTTTACGAGCCGAGCAACCCCACCTCCCCCCCTGCCCCTTCTATCTTTCCTCATGATCTGGTATCCTGGTGGGAAGATTGCATCTGTTATTGTCTCCGTGAGTTTTGTTTCTGTAACTGCTATGATGTCTGGGGACTTCTCATTGATTCTTTCTTGCCATTCCTCATGTTTATTCGTTAATCCATCCGCATTTGTGTACCAAACCTTCAACTTCTGTTCTAATACTGTAACTGTGGTGCGGGGGGAGGGAACAGAGGGATCAGTGTGTGATGGTTGGTTTGGATTGTTCAGTTGCCTTGGGGGTGTCGTGGCTGGAGTCCTTCTGCAGGTGTTTCTTGTGGGTGTGCTTGTCCTTCCATTTGATCCTGGGTTATTCTGCTCTCATTTTTCATTTCCTCCCATTTCTCCTTTCGTTTTTGAATTCTCTTTCATCGTCTTCCTTTCGTCCTGTGTTCTGTCTCGATCGAGGTACACACTCCGGAACTCCTGCTTGCCTCTCAGCCATGCTTTCTCCTGCAGGATCATGGTTCGGGTTGATTCTGCCTTGAAAATTGCTTTGAGAGGCCGATTCCTTTTCTTTGTGAACCACCCGATTCTCCGAAAATTTGCCACCTGGGTCATGTCCCCCTCGCCTATCACCTTCATAGTGTCTTCAATCGCTTTTTTCTCCTCCTGCTTTCTTTCATCATAAGTTTCCCCTTTAGCTTCGACTAGCCCATAGACAAACACGGATCTCTCCCTTTCCACCTCCCACTGTGACTCCCATTGCATCCTCTGATGTGTTTTAGTTCCTTCCCGTGGAGTGTTCCTTCCTTCAGTCCCTTTCCTAGTTATGGCCCCTATGTGTGTGTGTGTGTGTACTCACCTAGTTGTACTCACCTAGTTGAGGTTGCGGGGGTCGAGTCCGAGCTCCTGGCCCCGCCTCTTCACTGATCGCTACTAGGTCACTCTCCCTGAGCCGTGAGCTTTATCATACCTCTGCTTAAAGCTATGAATGGATCCTGCCTCCACTACATCGCTTCCCAAACAATTCCACTTACCGACTACTCTGTGGCTGAAGAAATACTTCCTAACATCCCTGTGATTCATCTGCGTCTTCAACTTCCAACTGTGTCCCCTTGTTACTGTGTCCAATCTCTGGAACATCCTGTCTTTGTCCACCTTGTCAATTCCTCTAAGTATTTTGTATGTCGTTATCATGTCCCCCCTATCTCTCCTGTCCTCCAGTGTCGTCAGGTTGATTTCCCTTAACCTCTCCTCGTAGAACATACCTCTTAGCTCTGGGACTAGTCTTGTTGCAAACCTTTGCACTTTCTCTAGTTTCTTCACGTGCTTGGCTAGGTGTGGGTTCCAAACTGGTGCCGCATACTCCAATATGGGCCTAACGTACACGGTGTACAGGGTCCTGAATGATTCCTTATTAAGATGTCGGAATGCTGTTCTGAGGTTTGCTAGGCGCACATATGCTGCAGCAGTTATTTGGCTGCTGTGCGCTTCAGGAGATGTGCCTGGTGTTATACTCACCTCAAGATCTTTTTCCTTGAGTGATGTTTGTAGTGTGTGTGTGTGTGTGTGTGTGTGTGTATACGAACACGCACATAACCTGACCTGCCTGTGTGCGTACAAACACACACAGGCAGCCATCTTTACAATGCGCAACTACTAAAAATATACCACTAACATTTAGATTAATTTGTATAATCTGAGTCTCCTTATATAAAAATTGTGCTGAGGGACCATTCATAATAATAATTTACACAATTAGCACATTGAATATTAACAGAGTAATAATATTAACATTCCTTACCACAGGTTCAGGATGCATAACCCTTTTGGATTTGGCGCTTTACTTAGTTATATTAATATTAATAATCCCGGGCATGGTAGTCTCAGTGAATTAAATAAAAAATATAAAAAAAATTATGCGTAAAGAACTTTTAAATTTCGTAATCAAAAGAATCAGTAATTACATATACAAACGTAAGTAATAATGCTGGACACAGTCCTGACCTGAGTCATGGTGCTGGACACAGTCCTGACCTGAGTCATGGTGCTGGACACAGTCCTGACCTGAGTCATGGTGCTGGACACAGTCCTGACCTGAGTCATGGTGCTGGACACAGTCCTGACCTGACTCATGGTGCAGGACACAGTCCTGACCTGACTCATGGTGCTGGACACAGTCCTGACCTGAGTCATGGTGCTGGACACAGTCCTGACCTGAGTCATGGTGCTGGACACAGTCCTGACCTGAGTCATGGTGCTGGACACAGTCCTGACCTGAGTCATGGTGCTGGACACACACCAGTCATGGTGCTGGACACAGTCCTGGCCTGAGTCATTGTGCTTGGCACAGTCCTTGCCTGAGTCATGTGCTGCTGAGTCATGGTGCTGGACAGTCCTGACCTGAGTCATGGTGCTGGACACAGTCCTGACCTGAGTCATGGTGCTGGACACAGTCCTGACCTGAGTCCTGGTGCTGGACACAGTCCTCCTGACCTGAGTCATGGTGCTGGACACAGTCCTGACCTGAGTCATGGTGCTGGACACAGTCCTGACCTGAGTCATGGTGCTGGACACAGTCCTGACCTGAGTCATGGTGCTGGACACAGTCCTGACCTGAGTCATGGTGCTGGACACAGTCCTGACCTGAGTCATGGTGCTGGACACAGTCCTGACCTGAGTCATGGTGCTGGACACAGTCCTGACCTGAGTCATGGTGCTGGACACAGTCCTGACCTGAGTCATGGTGCTGGACACAGTCCTGACCTGAGTCATGGTGCTGGACACAGTCCTGACCTGAGTCATGGTGCTGGACACAGTCCTGACCTGAGTCATGGTGCTGGACACAGTCCTGACCTGAGTCATGGTGCTGGACACAGTCCTGACCTGAGTCATGGTGCTGGACACAGTCCTGACCTGAGTCATGGTGCTGGACACAGTCCTGACCTGAGTCATGGTGCTGGACACAGTCCTGACCTGAGTCATGGTGCTGGACACAGTCCTGACCTGAGTCATGGTGCTGGACACAGTCCTGACCTGAGTCATGGTGCTGGACACAGTCCTGACCTGAGTCATGGTGCTGGACACAGTCCTGACCTGAGTCATGGTGCTGGACACAGTCCTGACCTGAGTCATGGTGCTGGACACAGTCCTGACCTGAGTCATGGTGCTGGACACAGTCCTGACCTGAGTCATGGTGCTGGACACAGTCCTGACCTGAGTCATGGTGCTGGACACAGTCCTGACCTGAGTCATGGTGCTGGACACAGTCCTGACCTGAGTCATGGTGCTGGACACAGTCCTGAGAGTCATGGTGCTGACTGACCTGAGTCTGGAGTCTGATGGTGCTGGACACAGTCCTGACCTGAGTCATGGTGCTGGACACAGTCCTGACCTGAGTCATGGTGCTGGACACAGTCCTGACCTGAGTCATGGTGCTGGACACAGTCCTGACCTGAGTCATGGTGCTGGACACAGTCCTGACCTGAGTCATGGTGCTGGACACAGTCCTGACCTGAGTCATGGTGCTGGACACAGTCCTGACCTGAGTCATGGTGCTGGACACAGTCCTGACCTGAGTCATGGTGCTGGACACAGTCCTGACCTGAGTCATGGTGCTGGACACAGTCCTGACCTGAGTCATGGTGCTGGACACAGTCCTGACCTGAGTCATGGTGCTGGACACAGTCCTGACCTGAGTCATGGTGCTGGACACAGTCCTGACCTGAGTCATGGTGCTGGACACAGTCCTGACCTGAGTCATGGTGCTGGACACAGTCCTGACCTGAGTCATGGTGCTGGACACAGTCCTGACCTGAGTCATGGTGCTGGACACAGTCCTGACCTGAGTCATGGTGCTGGACACAGTCCTGACCTGAGTCATGGTGCTGGACACAGTCCTGACCTGAGTCATGGTGCTGGACACAGTCCTGACCTGAGTCATGGTGCTGGACACAGTCCTGACCTGAGTCATGGTGCTGGACACAGTCCTGACCTGAGTCATGGTGCTGGACACAGTCCTGACCTGAGTCATGGTGCTGGACACAGTCCTGACCTGAGTCATGGTGCTGGACACAGTCCTGACCTGAGTCATGGTGCTGGACACAGTCCTGACCTGAGTCATGGTGCTGGACACAGTCCTGACCTGAGTCATGGTGCTGGACACAGTCCTGACCTGAGTCATGGTGCTGGACACAGTCCTGACCTGAGTCATGGTGCTGGACACAGTCCTGACCTGAGTCATGGTGCTGGACACAGTCCTGACCTGAGTCATGGTGCTGGACACAGTCCTGACCTGAGTCATGGTGCTGGACACAGTCCTGACCTGAGTCATGGTGCTGGACACAGTCCTGACCTGAGTCATGGTGCTGGACACAGTCCTGACCCGAGTCATGGTGCTGGACACAGTCCTGACCTGAGTCATGGTGCTGGACACAGTCCTGAGTCATGGTGCTGGACACAGTCCTGACCTGAGTCATGGTGCTGGACACAGTCCTGACCTGAGTCATGGTGCTGGACACAGTCCTGACCTGAGTCATGGTGCTGGACACAGTCCTGACCTGAGTCATGGTGCTGGACACAGTCCTGACCTGAGTCATGGTGCTGGACACAGTCCTGACCTGAGTCATGGTGCTGGACACAGTCCTGACCTGAGTCATGGTGCTGGACACAGTCCTGACCTGAGTCATGGTGCTGGACACAGTCCTGACCTGAGTCATGGTGCTGGACACAGTCCTGACCTGAGTCATGGTGCTGGACACAGTCCTGACCTGAGTCATGGTGCTGGACACAGTCCTGACCTGAGTCATGGTGCTGGACACAGTCCTGGCCAGAGTCATTGTGCTTGGCACAGTCCTTGCCTGAGTCACGGTGGTGGACACAGTCCTGACCTGTGTCATGATGCTGGACACAGTCCTGACCTGAGTCATGATGCTGGACACAGTCCTGACCTGAGTCATGGTGCTGGACACAGTCCTGACCTGAGTCATGGTGCTGGACACAGTCCTGACCTGAGTCATGGTGCTGGACACAGTCCTGACCTGAGTCATGGTGCTGGACACAGTCCTGACCTGAGTCATGGTGCTGGACACAGTCCTGACCTGAGTCATGGTGCTGGACACAGTCCTGACCTGAGTCATGGTGCTGGACACAGTCCTGACCTGAGTCATGGTGCTGGACACAGTCCTGACCTGAGTCATGGTGCTGGACACAGTCCTGACCTGAGTCATGGTGCTGGACACAGTCCTGACCTGAGTCATGGTGCTGGACACAGTCCTGACCTGAGTCATGGTGCTGGACACAGTCCTGACCTGAGTCATGGTGCTGGACACAGTCCTGACCTGAGTCATGGTGCTGGACACAGTCCTGACCTGAGTCATGGTGCTGGACACAGTCCTGACCTGAGTCATGGTGCTGGACACAGTCCTGACCTGAGTCATGGTGCTGGACACAGTCCTGACCTGAGTCATGGTGCTGGACACAGTCCTGACCTGAGTCATGGTGCTGGACACAGTCCTGACCTGAGTCATGGTGCTGGACACAGTCCTGACCTGAGTCATGGTGCTGGACACAGTCCTGACCTGAGTCATGGTGCTGGACACAGTCCTGACCTGAGTCATGGTGCTGGACACAGTCCTGTCCCGAGTCATGGTGCTGGACACAGTCCAGGCCTATGTCATGGTGCTGGACACAGTCCTGACCTGAGTCATGGTGCTGGACACAGTCCTGACCTGAGTCATGGTGCTGGACACAGTCCTGACCTGAGTCATGGTGCTGGACACAGTCCTGACCTGAGTCATGGTGCTGGACACAGTCCTGACCTGAGTCATGGTGCTGGACACAGTCCTGACCTGAGTCATGGTGCTGGACACCTGACCTGAGTCATGGTGCTGGACACAGTCCTGACCTGAGTCATGGTGCTGGACACAGTCCTGACCTGAGTCATGGTGCTGGACACAGTCCTGACCTGAGTCATGGTGCTGGACACAGTCCTGACCTGAGTCATGGTGCTGGACACAGTCCTGACCTGAGTCATGGTGCTGGACACAGTCCTGACCTGAGTCATGGTGCTGGACACAGTCCTGACCTGAGTCATGGTGATGGTGCTGGACACAGTCCTGGCCTGAGTCATGGTGGTGGATACAGTCCTGTCCTGAGTCATAGTGCTGGACACAGTCATAACCTAAGACATGGTGCTGGACACAGTTCTGGCCTGAGTCGTAGTGCTGGACACAGTCCTGACCTGAGTCATGGTGCTGGACACAGTCCTGACCTGAGTCATGGTGCTGGACACAGTCCTGACCTGAGTCATGGTGCTGGACACAGTCCTGACCTGAGTCATGGTGCTGGACACAGTCCTGACCTGAGTCATGGTGCTGGACACAGTCCTGACACAGTCCTGACCTGAGTCATGGTGCTGGACACAGTCCTGACCTGAGTCATGGTGCTGGACACAGTCCTGACCTGAGTCATGGTGCTGGACACAGTCCTGGCCTGAGTCATGGTGCTGGACACAGTCCTGACCTGAGTCATGGTGCTGGACACAGTCCTGACCTGAGTCATGGTGCTGGACACAGTCCTGACCTGAGTCATGGTGCTGGACACAGTCCTGACCTGAGTCATGGTGCTGGACACAGTCCTGACCTGAGTCATGGTGCTGGACACAGTCCTGACCTGAGTCATGGTGCTGGACACAGTCCTGACCTGAGTCATGGTGCTGGACACAGTCCTGACCTGAGTCATGGTGCTGGACACAGTCCTGACCTGAGTCATGGTGCTGGACACAGTCCTGACCTGAGTCATGGTGCTGGACACAGTCCTGACCTGAGTCATGGTGCTGGACACAGTCCTGACCTGAGTCATGGTGCTGGACACAGTCCTGACCTGAGTCATGGTGCTGGACACAGTCCTGACCTGAGTCATGGTGCTGGACACAGTCCTGGACACAGTAATGACCTGACTCATGGTGCTGGACACAGTCCTGACCCGAGTCATGGTGCTGGACACAGTCCTGACCTGAGTCATGGTGCTGGATACAGTCCTGACCTGAGTCATGGTGCTGGACACAGTCCTGACCTGAGTCATGGTGCTGGACACAGTCCTGGCCTGAGTCATGGTGCTGGACACACTCCTGACCTGGACTGAGGTGTTAAGCAACAATTGGGGATATCATGACTACAGTTTTTTCTCGAGTATTGTCCATCGTAAGTTTAACAAATTATAACAAATCAACTGGTAATGAATAACATGAGAATTATACCGTAAAGATGTGAGAAATTATATAAATGGTACGGAGAGCCGAGAACCGTTTTAAGTCCGTCGTGCTATCAACTACATCAGTCCCCCGAGATACGAGATTAATGTCTTCTACAAGATGGTTCGCTACGTGAAAACTTCTATTATGGATACGTATTTTTCATTACCTTCCAAGGCGAATTTTTTTTTTTACGTTGAAAATTAATATCAACTTTGTCATTTCAATCTAAATCAGACAGTTTTTAAGTAAATACTGTTATAAAAAATAACAAACGCAATGCAAAAGATGCAATGACTCTCAATTAATTAACAATTACATTGTGGGTAGTTTGTTTATAATAGACAGTTTGTTATTACAGAAGCATACAATAACAAAATATTTCTACCCTTACCAACTCTTTTCACTCTTTTCTGCTTTTCTGGTTTCTTTTCGATCTTCAATAATTTTTCTACTTATTTCAAAGATATTTGAAGGTAAAAATGAATACACAGAGAGGCAGCCAATGGAAATAAGTCACTCTGACTATTTTGGGTTATCCCAGGTTCTCTACACATATGCTATGTATAATAATCTATGTAACTGTGTTTGTGTATACCTGAATAAACTTACCTGGTGGAACGCACTTGTAGACGGGCAGGCCGGGTAGGCCGTGAGAGGCCTCTCGTGTCGCACATAACAGCTGATGTGCAGTGCATCTACTTTCAACACTCGTGTTTGTACAAAATAAGCTCGTACGTGATTCTCGTTTCGACGAAAACAAGGTGTTCGTATGATGATGTTAAGTATGTTAGGTATCGGCGAAATCTGGTATCGAGGGATCTCGTATCTCGAGGGACCTCGTATCTCGAGGGACCTCGTATCTCGAGGGACCTCGTATCTCGAGGGACTGCTGTAAACCACACAGTTATTTTCAACAAACCGTAGCACAGTGTAACAGCGTTTTTGTAATTTTAGGGCGGCCGGTTCGTCTGCGGAATTTTATACAAAATTTTGCAATTAAAAAACCATTTAAAGAAGAAAACTGCTTGGCAAATATGTTATAAATGTTCTGAAGTAAGGGTGTGTTAGTGTGTCGAGATACACAGCAACAGCGACGTGAAAAAAGGCAGGTAGAAGAGGTTGCGGCAGATTGTGGTGTTGAAGGCGTCCAGGTATCTGTACCACTGACACTGTCCCAAGACGGAGCTGGCAGTGTTGGTCTGCATGGCAGCTGGCTTCTCTCCTGCAACAAACAGTATATCAGTTAACCAATTTTTTCTCTCACATTAAAAGTCACATTTAAAGGTATGTGCAGTAAGATGAAATCATGGTCCTTGTGGTCCGTTAAACCATGACTTCCACCGCTAAGCCATGACTTCCACCGCTAAGCCATGACTTCCACCTCGTGCAAACCACAGCTAAGCACAGACTTCATCAAATGGTCCGTGGAGTCTCTGTGGAAATGAGACACAACTCGTCCTCACTGAACAAGAGCTTAGACGCCGACGATGTCTGGAAGCCTCGATAATCACTGTCACCGACACCATAGAGCGTGACACTCAAGCAGGCAAAGCAGCACCTCAACATGATCTCATCGTCTACCCGTCCTCATCCCAATATGTCATTCTTCAGATCACCATTCGTCACTCACACCTCACTCTCCGCCCATATATACTGTCTTTTATCCTCTGTATGTTAGAAGTGATCAAGGTCCCATGGCCGAAACGTTTTCTAATATCTCCAAGTGTTTGCTTATGTATTTTTCTAAACCAACTTCTCGGTATTTATTGCCATGGTTTATACCATATTTAGAAATATAAACAACAGGAATCCAGAGGTTATATTACAGTTCTACACATCATTAATAAGTCCTCACTTAGATTATCCAGCTCACTACTGGTCTCCGTATTACCGAATGAATATTAATTCGTTAGAAAACAAAGTTTTCATACGAAAAAAGACCGAAATCACTTAAACTACATTCGCTTGTAAGACGATGAATGAGGGAAGACATATCTGAAGTGTACAAGTGGAAGGGAGATATTAATAAATTCCTGAGGATTTCCCTCGAAAATTATATTATGCTTTGCACTTCACTTTGTAGCTATATATACCCTCTGTGTAATGAATGGTTTTGAAAACCTACAAGTTAAAGAATTGAGAAACTTATGCAACATATGGGAATCTCTGTGTCCTTGTATTGTTTGTAACGGTTTAACGAAGCATTAGATGCACTAGTGTCCTTTTACATAAGAAATAATTCATATGAAGAAAGATTAAAATTCCTTAAACTACATTCTCTTGTAAGACAAAGAACAAGGGGGAGACATGATGGAGCTGTATAAGTGGAAGAGGGGCATAAACAAGGGAGATATTTATAAGGTCCTGAGGATATCCCTCCAAGAAAGAGCTCGAAATAGTGGATTCAAATTGGATGAGTTTAGATTCGGAAAGGATATAGGAAAGTACTGGTTTGGAAATAGGGTACTTGATGAGTGGAACAGTCTGCCTAGTAGGGTTATTGAAGCTAAAACCTTGGGTAACTTCAAATTTAGATTGGATAAATGTATGTGTGAGAAGGGTTGAATTTGAGTAGGACGTGTACATGAGTTCCCAAGCTAATACCTTGGAGACATGGACTAGTTATTGTGAAGATGTGCCTAGTGTGCTCTCTGTTATTAGATGTCTGTGAGTGTGATGAAGGCATCTCTCGACTATGACCAACTCTATCTTCAGATAGAGACCCACCCTGAGAACCTAACAGCCAAGTACTCTATCCCAATACAAACCACAATCCACACAAACAGCCCCCACCCCACACTATGCAATAGAATCCCACAGCACACTGTCAGGTCCCCACTTCCCGAATCCCCACAGACCCCCCAGAACACAGTGGGGGAGAGGAAACTGAAGGTACAACAATGCTGATGGAGTAACAAATATTTAGGAGTGGCAGGAAAAGAATCAAAGAGGCATCACCGAACATCATAGCTCTCACAGAAACCAAGCTCACAGGAATGATAACAGATGTCTTCTTTCCAACGGGATATCAGATCTTCAGGGAAGACAGAAGGAATAGATGGGGTGGAGGAGTGGCACTGCTCATCAAAAACCAATGAAATTTTGAGGAGCTGGAGAGAGGAAACAGAGGAGAAGCAAGAGACTACATAATAGGAACACTTTAGTCTGGAGGTCCCAAGGCGGTAGTTGCAGTGATGTATAATCCACCACAGAACAGGAGGCGGCCAAGGAAAGAATATGACAAGAGAACCAGAGCTATGGTTGACACACTGGCTGAAGTGGCCAGAAGGCCTCATGAGAGCAGGGCAAAGCAACTGATTGTGGGTGACTTCAATCACATGGAAATTGACTGGGAGAACCTGGAGCCACATGGGGGCCCAGAAACGTTAAGGGCTAAGATGGAAGTGGTACTGGAAAACCTCATGTACCAACACGTAAGGGACACTACCAGAGAGAGAGAAGAGGAGATGAACCAGCAAGAATGGATCTAGTATCCACCTTGAGTCTTGCAGATTTTGAGAACATCACATATGAAAGACCCCTGAGGGCCAGTGACCACAAGGTTCATTGGGACAGAACTGGCAGGGAAGTCAGTAAATGAGATGATGGATTATATGACAACAATATGCAGGGAAGCTGAGGAGAGGTTTGTACTCAAGGGTAACAGAAATAACAAGATCAGGATGCGCCCTTGTTTCACCCAAAGGTGTAGAGAGGCCAAAACCAACTGTGCTAGATAATGGAAGAAGTATAGAAGGAAAATGACCTAAGAGAATAGAGAGAGCAGTCGTAAAACCAGAAATGAATATGCACAGTAAGGAGGGAGACCCAACGACAATACGAAAATGACTTAGCAGCAAAAGCCAAATCTCACGTGAAGCTGTTGTACAGCCACATCAGGAGGAAAGCAACAGTCAAGGACCAGGTAATCAGGCTGAGGAAGGAAGGATGGGAGATCACAAGAAAGGACCAAGAAGTATGTGAGGAGCTCAATATGAGATTCAAAGAAGTATTCACAGAGGAGACCGAAGGGACTCCAGAAAGGAGAGGTGGTGTACACCATCCAGTGTTGGACACAATACATACAAACGAGGAGGAAGTGAAGAGGTATCTAAGCAAGCTAGGTACCTCATAGGCTAACATCTCCACATGAAAAGACCCAGTAATGTTTTAGAAGATACGTTATAACGTCCTTAATCACACAAAATTTATACTACTTCTCTCTTTACAGCTCTGTGAGATTACGATGCCTTATCCTGACGGAGTGATGAGCGTTGATGTATCGAGAGAAGTGGTGGACTTTAGCCTCCCCTCTTACATCCTTGGACACTCCAACAGGAAACTGAATTATTGGGATAACAACCCGAGGTATGGAAGACAGCAAATGTAGTCCCAATTTTTAAAAAAGGAGACAGACACGAAGCATTAAACTAAAGACCAGCGTCACTAACATGTACAGTATTCAAATCCATGAAGAAGATTATCAGGAGGAGAATGGTGGAGCACCAAGAAAGGAACAAGCTTATCAACGACAACCAGCACGGTTTCAGGGATAGGAAATCCTGTCACAAACCTACTGGAGTTCTATGACAGGGTGACAGCAGTAAGAAAAGAGAGAGGGGTTGGTAGAGTGCGTTTTCTTGGACTGTGAAAAGGCTTTTGACACATTTTCACACAAGAGATTAGTGCAAAACCTGGAGGACCAGGCAAGGATAACAGGAAAGGCATTGCAGTGGATCAGGAAATACCTGTCGGGAAGACAGCGAGTCAGGGTATTTGACGAGGTGTCAAAGTGGGCACCTGGAACGAGCGGGGTGCCACTGGGATCAGTCCGAGGACAGGTGCTGTTTCTGGTATTTGTGACAGACTGCAGGGCTGGACACACTGCAGGGCAGGACACACTGCAGGGCTGGTCCAGAAACCGGCTCCTGGAGTTCAACCCCACCAAGTGCAAAGTCATGAAGATTGGAGAAAAGCAAATTAGATTGCAGACGGAGTACTGTCTATGGAGGCTAGAGACTACAAACCTCACTTAAGGAAAAGGATTTGGGGTGAGTATAACACCAGGCACATCTCCTGAGGCGCACATCCATCCAAATAACTGCTGCAGCATATGGGCGCCTAGCAAACCTAAGAATAGCATTCCGACATCCAAATAAAGAATCGTTCAGGATCTTGTACACCGTGTTCGCCAGGCCTATACTGGAGTATGCAACACCAATCTGGAACCCACATCTAGCCAAGCACGTAAAGAAATTAGAAAAACTGCAAAGGTTTGTAACAAGACTAGTCTCGGAGCTAAGGATCATGTCCTACGAGGAGAGGTTAAAGGAAATCGACCTGACGAAACTGGAGGACTGGAGATAGAGGGGATATAATAACGACATATAAAATACTAAGAGGAATCGACACGTTGGACAGAGACAGAGTATTTCAGAGATGGGACACAGCAACAAGAGCACACAATAGGAAGATGAAGACACAAATGAATCACAGGGATGTTAGGAAGTATTTCTTCAGTCACAGATTTGTCAGGAAATGGAATAGTCTGGGAAGTGATTTAGTGGAGGCAGGATCCATACATAGCTTTAAGAAAAGGTATGATAAAGGTCATGAAGCAGGGAGAGTGACCTAGTAGCAACAATTGAAGAGGTGGGGCCAGGAGCTGTGAATCGACCCCTGCAAACACAACTAGGTGAGTACACACACACACACACATACACACATTCCGCCCCTAAAACCACATATTGGAGAGAAGTGGCGCTAACACACACAATCTACAAGTAGTGGCGCTAACACACACAATCTACAAGTAGTGGCGCTAACACACATAATCTACAAGTAGTGGCGCTAACACACACAATCTACAAGTAGTGGCGCTAACACACATAATCTACAAGTGGTGACGCTAACACACACAATCTACAAGTAGTGGCGCTAACACACATAATCTACAAGTAGTGGCGCTAACACACACAATCTACAAGTAGTGGCGCTAACACACACAATCTACAAGTAGTGGCGCTAACACACATAATCTACAAGTAGTGGCACTAACACACACAATCTACAAGTAGTGGCGCAAACACACACAATCTACAAGTAGTGGCGCTAACACACATAATCTACAAGTAGTGGCGCTAACACACACAATCTACAAGTAGTGGCGCTAACACACATAATCTACAAGGAGTGGCGCTAACACACACAATCTACAAGTAGTGGCGCTAACACACACAATCTACAAGTAGTGGCGCTAACACACACAATCTACAAGTAGTGGCGCTAACACACATAATCTACAAGTAGTGGCGCTAACACACAATCTACAAGTAGTGGCGCTAACACACACAATCTACAAGTAGTGGCGCTAACACACACAATCTACAAGTAGTGGCGCAAACACACACAATCTACAAGTAGTGGCACTAACACACACAATCTACAAGTAGTGGCGCTAACACACACAGTCTACAAGTAGTAGCGCTAACACACAATCCACAAGTAGTGGCGCTAACACACATAATCAAGTACTGGCGCTAACACACAATCTTCAAGTAGTGGCGCTAACACACACAATCTACAAGTAGTGGCGCTAACACACAATCTACAAGTAGTGGCACTAACTCATAATCTACAAGTAGTGGCACTATCACACAATCTACAAGAAGTGGCGCTAACACACAATCTACAAGTAGTGGCGCTAACACACACAATCTACAAGTAGTGGCGCTAACACACACAATCCACAAGTAGTGGCGCTAACACACATAATCTTCAAGTAGTGGCGCTAACACACAATCTACAAGTAGTGGCGCTAACACACACAATCTACAAGTAGTGGCGCTAACACACACAATCCACAAGTAGTGGCGCTAACACACATAATCTTCAAGTAGTGGCGCTAACACACAATCTACAAGTAGTGGCGCTAACACATAATCTACAAGTAGTGGCGCAAACACACACAATCTACAAGTAGTGGCGCTAACACACACAATCTACAAGTAGTGGCGCTAACACATAATCTGCAAGTAGTGGCGCTAACACACACAATCTACAAGTAGTGGCGCTAACACACAATCTACAAGTAGTTAGTTAGTGGCACTAACACACATAATCTACAAGTAGTGGCGCTAACACACACAATCTACAAGTAGTGGCGCTAACACACAATCTACAAGAAGTGGCACTAACACTTAATCTACAAGTAGTGGAGCTAACACACACAATCTACAAGTAGTGGCGCTAACACACAATCTACAAGTAGTGGCGCTAACACACATAATCTACAAGTAGTGGCGCTAACACACACAATCTACAAGTAGTGGCGCTAACCAACACAATCTACAAGTAGTGGCGCTAACACACAATCTACAAGTAGTGGCGCTAACACACAATCTACAAGTAGTGGCGCTAACACACAATCTACAAGTAGTGGCGCTAACACAGAATCTATAAGTAGTGGCGCTAACACACACAATCTACAAGTAGTGGCACTAACATATAATCTACAAGTAGTGGCACTAACACACATAATATAAGTGTAGTGGCGCTAACACACACAATCTACAAGTAGTGGCGCTAACACACAATCTACAAGTAGTGGCGCTGACACATAATCTGCAAGTAGTGGCGCTAACACACACAATCTACAAGTAGTGGCGCTAACACACAATCTACAAGTAGTTAGTTAGTGGCACTAACACACATAATCTACAAGTAGTGGCGCTAACACACACAATCTACAAGTAGTGGCGCTAACACACAATCTACAAGTAGTGGCACTAACACTTAATCTACAAGTAGTGGCGCTAACACACACAATCTACAAGTAGTGGCGCTAACACACACAATTTACAAGTAGTGGCGCTAACACACACAATCTACAAGTAGTGGCGCTAACACACAATCTACAAGTAGTGGCACTAACACACATAATCTACAAGTAGTGGCGCTAACTCATATAATCTACAAGTAGTGGCGCTAACACACACAATCTACAAGTAGTGGCACTAACACATATAATCTACAAGTAGTGGCACTAACACACATAATCTACAAGTAGTGGCGCTAACACACACAATCTACAAGTAGTGGCGCTAACACACAATCTACAAGTAGTGGCACTAACACACAATCTACAAGTAGTGGCACTAACACACATAATCTACAAGTAGTGGCACTAACACATAATCTACAAGTAGTGGCGCTAACACACACAATCTACAAGTAGTGGCGCTAGCACACATAACCTACAAGTAGTGGCACTAACACAATCTACAAGTAGTGGCGCTAACACATAATCCACAAGTAGTGGCGCTAACACACACAATCTACAAGTAGTGGCGTTAACACACATAATCTAAAAGTAGTGGCGCTAACACACACAATCTACAAGTAGTGGCGCTAACACACATAATCTACAAGTAGTGGCGCCAACACACAATCTACAAGTAGTGGCGCTAACACACACAATCTACAAGTCGTGGCGCTAGCACACACAATCTACAAGTAGTGGCGCTAACACACACAATCTACAAGTAGTGGCACTAACACACACAATCTACAAGTAGTGGCGCTAACACACACAATCTGCAAGTAGTGGCGCTAACACACACAATCCACAAGTAGTGGCGCTAACACACATAATCTTCAAGTAGTGGCGCTAACACACATAATCTTCAAGTAGTGGCGCTAACACACACAATCTACAAGTAGTGGCGCTAACACACAATCTACAAGTAGTGGCACTAACTCATAATCTACATGTAGTGGCACTATCACACAATCTACAAGAAGTGGCGCTAACACACACAATCTACAAGTAGTGGCGCTAACACACAATCTACAAGTAGTGGCTCTAACACACATAATCTACAAGTAGTGGCGCTAACACACACAATCTACAAGTAGTGGCGCTAACCAACACAATCTACAAGTAGTGGCGCTAACACACAATCTACAAGTAGTGGCGCTAACACACAATCTACAAGTAGTGGCGCTAACACACAATCTACAAGTAGTGGCGCTAACACAGAATCTATAAGTAGTGGCGCTAACACACACAATCTACAAGTAGTGGCACTAACATATAATCTACAAGTAGTGGCACTAACACACATAATCTAAGTGTAGTGGCGCTAACACACACAATCTACAAGTAGTGGCGCTAACACACAATCTACAAGTAGTGGCGCTGACACATAATCTGCAAGTAGTGGCGCTAACACACACAATCTACAAGTAGTGGCGCTAACACACAATCTACAAGTAGTTAGTTAGTGGCACTAACACACATAATCTACAAGTAGTGGCGCTAACACACACAATCTACAAGTAGTGGCGCTAACACACAATCTACAAGTAGTGGCACTAACACTTAATCTACAAGTAGTGGCGCTAACACACACAATCTACAAGTAGTGGCGCTAACACACACAATTTACAAGTAGTGGCGCTAACACACACAATCTACAAGTAGTGGCGCTAACACACAATCTACAAGTAGTGGCACTAACACACATAATCTACAAGTAGTGGCGCTAACTCATATAATCTACAAGTAGTGGCGCTAACACACACAATCTACAAGTAGTGGCACTAACACATATAATCTACAAGTAGTGGCACTAACACACATAATCTACAAGTAGTGGCGCTAACACACACAATCTACAAGTAGTGGCGCTAACACACAATCTACAAGTAGTGGCACTAACACACAATCTACAAGTAGTGGCACTAACACACATAATCTACAAGTAGTGGCACTAACACATAATCTACAAGTAGTGGCGCTAACACACACAATCTACAAGTAGTGGCGCTAGCACACATAACCTACAAGTAGTGGCACTAACACAATCTACAAGTAGTGGCGCTAACACATAATCCACAAGTATTGGCGCTAACACACACAATCTACAAGTAGTGGCGTTAACACACATAATCTAAAAGTAGTGGCGCTAACACACACAATCTACAAGTAGTGGCGCTAACACACATAATCTACAAGTAGTGGCGCCAACACACAATCTACAAGTAGTGGCGCTAACACACACAATCTAGAAGTCGTGGCGCTAGCACACACAATCTACAAGTAGTGGCGCTAACACACACAATCTACAAGTAGTGGCACTAACACACACAATCTACAAGTAGTGGCGCTAACACACACAATCTGCAAGTAGTGGCGCTAACACACACAATCCACAAGTAGTGGCGCTAACACACATAATCTTCAAGTAGTGGCGCTAACACACATAATCTTCAAGTAGTGGCGCTAACACACACAATCTACAAGTAGTGGCGCTAACACACAATCTACAAGTAGTGGCACTAACTCATAATCTACATGTAGTGGCACTATCACACAATCTACAAGAAGTGGCGCTAACACACAATCTACAAGTAGTGGCGCTAACACACACAATCTACAAGTAGTGGCACTAACACATATAATCTACAAGTAGTGGCACTAACACACATAATCTACAAGTAGTGGCGCTAACACACACAATCTACAAGTAGTGGCGCTAACACACAATCTACAAGTAGTGGCACTAACACACAATCTACAAGTAGTGGCACTAACACACAATCTACAAGTAGTGGCGCTAACACACATAATCTACAAGTAGTGGCGCTAACACACATAATCTACAAGTAGTGGCACTAACACACATAATCTACAGGTAGTGGCGCTAACACATATAATCTACAAGTAGTGGCGCTAACACACACAATCTACAAGTAGTGGCACTAAGACATATAATCTACAAGTAGTGGCACTAACACACATAATCTACAAGTAGTGGCGCTAACACACACAATCTACAAGTAGAGGCGCTAACACACAATCTACAAGTAGTGGCACTAACACACAATCTACAAGTAGTGGCACTAACACACATAATCTACAAGTAATGGCACTAACACATAATCTACAAGTAGTGCCGCTAACACACACAATCTACAAGTAGTGGCGCTAACACACATAATCTACAAGTAGTGGCGCTAACACACAATCTACAAGTAGTGGCGCTAACACACACAATCTACAAGTAGTGGCGCTAACACACACAATCTACAAGTAGTGGCGCAAACACACACAATCTACAAGTAGTGGCACTAACACACACAATCTACAAGTAGTGGCGCTAACACACACAGTCTACAAGTAGTAGCGCTAACACACACAATCCACAAGTAGTGGCGCTAACACACATAATCTTCAAGTACTGGCGCTAACACACATAATCTTCAAGTAGTGGCGCTAACACACACAATCTACAAGTAGTGGCGCTAACACACAATCTACAAGTAGTGGCACTAACTCATAATCTACAAGTAGTGGCACTATCACACAATATACAAGAAGTGGCGCTAACACACAATCTACAAGTAGTGGCGCTAACACACACAATCTACAAGTAGTGGCGCTAACACACACAATCCACAAGTAGTGGCGCTAACACACATAATCTTCAAGTAGTGGCGCTAACACACAATCTACAAGTAGTGGCGCTAACACACACAATCTACAAGTAGTGGCGCTAACACACACAATCCACAAGTAGTGGCGCTAACACACATAATCTTCAAGTAGTGGCGCTAACACACAATCTACAAGTAGTGGCGCTAACACATAATCTACAAGTAGTGGCGCTAACACACACAATCTACAAGTAGTGGCGCTAACACACACAATCTACAAGTAGTGGCGCTAACACATAATCTGCAAGTAGTGGCGCTAACACACACAATCTACAAGTAGTGGCGCTAACACACAATCTACAAGTAGTTAGTTAGTGGCACTAACACACATAATCTACAAGTAGTGGCGCTAACACACACAATCTACAAGTAGTGGCGCTAACACACAATCTACAAGTAGTGGCACTAACACTTAATCATCTACAAGTAGTGGCGCTAACACACACAATCTACAAGTAGTGGTGCTAACACACAATCTACAAGTAGTGGCGCTAACACACATAATCTACAAGTAGTGGCGCTAACACACACAATCTACAAGTAGTGGCGCTAACCAACACAATCTACAAGTAGTGGCGCTAACACACAATCTACAAGTAGTGGCGCTAACACACAATCTACAAGTAGTGGCGCTAACACACAATCTACAAGTAGTGGCGCTAACACAGAATCTATAAGTAGTGGCGCTAACACACACAATCTACAAGTAGTGGCACTAACATATAATCTACAAGTAGTGGCACTAACACACATAATCTAAGTGTAGTGGCGCTAACACACACAATCTACAAGTAGTGGCGCTAACACACAATCTACAAGTAGTGGCGCTGACACATAATCTGCAAGTAGTGGCGCTAACACACACAATCTACAAGTAGTGGCGCTAACACACAATCTACAAGTAGTTAGTTAGTGGCACTAACACACATAATCTACAAGTAGTGGCGCTAACACACACAATCTACAAGTAGTGGCGCTAACACACAATCTACAAGTAGTGGCACTAACACTTAATCTACAAGTAGTGGCGCTAACACACACAATCTACAAGTAGTGGCGCTAACACACATAATTTACAAGTAGTGGCGCTAACACACACAATCTACAAGTAGTGGCGCTAACACACAATCTACAAGTAGTGGCACTAACACACATAATCTACAAGTAGTGGCGCTAACTCATATAATCTACAAGTAGTGGCGCTAACACACACAATCTACAAGTAGTGGCACTAACACATATAATCTACAAGTAGTGGCACTAACACACATAATCTACAAGTAGTGGCGCTAACACACACAATCTACAAGTAGTGGCGCTAACACACAATCTACAAGTAGTGGCACTAACACACAATCTACAAGTAGTGGCACTAACACACATAATCTACAAGTAGTGGCACTAACACATAATCTACAAGTAGTGGCGCTAACACACACAATCTACAAGTAGTGGCGCTAGCGCACATAACCTACAAGTAGTGGCACTAACACAATCTACAAGTAGTGGCGCTAACACATAATCCACAAGTAGTGGCGCTAACACACACAATCTACAAGTAGTGGCGTTAACACACATAATCTAAAAGTAGTGGCGCTAACACACACAATCTACAAGTAGTGGCGCTAACACACATAATCTACAAGTAGTGGCGCTAACACACAATCTGCAAGTAGTGGCGCTAACACACAATCTACAAGTAGTGGCGCTAACACACACAATCTGCAAGTAGTGGCGCTAACACACAATCTACAAGTAGTGGCGCTAACACACATAATCTACAAGTAGTGGCGCCAACACACAATCTACAAGTAGTGGCGCTAACACACACAATGTACAAGTCGTGGCGCTAGCACACACAATCTACAAGTAGTGGCGCTAACACACACAATCTACAAGTAGTGGCACTAACACACACAATCTACAAGTAGTGGCGCTAACACACACAATCTGCAAGTAGTGGCGCTAACACACACAATCCACAAGTAGTGGCGCTAACACACATAATCTTCAAGTAGTGGCGCTAACACACATAATCTTCAAGTAGTGGCGCTAACACACACAATCTACAAGTAGTGGCGCTAACACACAATCTACAAGTAGTGGCACTAACTCATAATCTACATGTAGTGGCACTATCACACAATCTACAAGAAGTGGCGCTAACACACAATCTACAAGTAGTGGCGCTAACACACACAATCTACAAGTAGTGGCACTAACACATATAATCTACAAGTAGTGGCACTAACACACATAATCTACAAGTAGTGGCGCTAACACACACAATCTACAAGTAGTGGCGCTAACACACAATCTACAAGTAGTGGCACTAACACACAATCTACAAGTAGTGGCACTAACACACAATCTACAAGTAGTGGCGCTAACACACATAATCTACAAGTAGTGGCGCTAACACACATAATCTACAAGTAGTGGCACTAACACACATAATCTACAGGTAGTGGCGCTAACACATATAATCTACAAGTAGTGGCGCTAACACACACAATCTACAAGTAGTGGCACTAAGACATATAATCTACAAGTAGTGGCACTAACACACATAATCTACAAGTAGTGGCGCTAACACACACAATGTACAAGTAGAGGCGCTAACACACAATCTACAAGTAGTGGCACTAACACACAATCTACAAGTAGTGGCACTAACACACATAATCTACAAGTAATGGCACTAACACATAATCTACAAGTAGTGGCGCTAACACACACAATCTACAAGTAGTGGCGCTAGCACACATAACCTACAAGTGGTGGCACTAACACAATCTACAAGTAGTGGCGCTAACACATAATCTACAAGTAGTGGCGCTAACACACACAATCTACAAGTAGTGGCGCTAACACACACAATCTACAAGTAGTGGCGCTAACACACATAATCTAAAAGTAGTGGCGCTAACACACACAATCTACAAGTAGTGGCGCTAACACACATAATCTACAAGTAGTGGCGCTAACACACAATCTGCAAGTAGTGGCGCTAACACGCAATCTACAAGTAGTGGCGCTAACACACACAATCTGCAAGTAGTGGCGCTAACACACAATCTACAAGTAGTGGCGCTAACACACATAATCTACAAGTAGTGGCGCTAACACACAATCTACCAGTAGTGGCGCTAACACACACAACCTACAAGTAGTGGCGCTAACACACACAATCTATAAGTAGTGGCGCTAACACACACAATCTACAAGTAGTGGCACTAACACACACAATCTACAAGTACTGGCGCTAACACACACAATCTACAAGTAGTGGCGCTAACACACACAATCCACAAGTAGTGGCGCTAACACACATAATCTTCAAGTAGTGGCGCTAACACACATAATCTTCAAGTAGTGGCGCTAACACACACAATCTACAAGTAGTGGCGCTAACACACAATCTACAAGTAGTGGCACTAACTCATAATCTACAAGTAGTGGCACTATCACATAATCTACAAGAAGTGGCTCTAACACACAATCTACAAGTAGTGGCGCTAACACACACAATCTACAAGTAGTGGCGTTAACACACACAATCCACAAGTAATGGCGCTAACACACATAATCTTCAAGTAGTGGCGCTAACACACAATCTACAAGTAGTGGCGCTAACACATAATCTACAAGTAGTGGCGCTAACACACACAATCTACAAGTAGTGGCGCTAACACACAATCTACAAGTAGTGGCGCTAACACACAATCTACAAGTAGTGGCGCTAACACATAATCTGCAAGTAGTGGCGCTAACACACACAATCTACAAGTAGTGGCGCTAACACACAATCTACAAGTAGTGACGCTAACACAATCTACAAGTAGTGGCGCTAACACACAATCTACAAGTAGTGGCACTAACACTTAATCTACAAGTAGTGGCGCTAACACACACAATCTACAAGTAGTGGCGCTAACACACAATCTACAAGTAGTGGCGCTAACACACATAATCTACAAGTAGTGGCGCTAACACACACAATCTACAAGTAGTGGCGCTAACCAACACAATCTACAAGTAGTGGGGCTAACACACAATCTACAAGTAGTGGCGCTAACACACAATCTACAAGTAGTGGCGCTAACACACAATCTACAAGTAGTGGCGCTAATACACACAATCTACAAGCAGTGGCACTAACACACACAATCTATAAGCAGTGGCGCTAACACACACAATCTACAAGCAGTGGCGCTAACACACACAATCTACAAGTAGTGGCGCTAACACACACAATCTACAAGTAGTGTCGCTAACACACACAATCTACAAGTAGTGTCGCTAACACACAATCTACAAGTAGTGGCGCTAACACACAATCTACAAGTAGTGGCGCTAACACACAATCTACAAGTAGTGGCGCTAACACACAATCTACAAGTAGTGGCGCTAACACACAATCTACAAGTAGTGGCGCTAACACACAATCTACAAGTAGTGGCGCTAACACACAATCTACAAGTAGTGGCGCTAACACACAATCTACAAGTAGTGGCGCTAACACACAATCTACAAGTAGTGGCGCTAACACACAATCTACAAGTAGTGGCGCTAACACACAATCTACAAGTAGTGGCGCTAACACACAATCTACAAGTAGTGGCGCTAACACACAATCTACAAGTATTGGCGCTAACACACAATCTACAAGTAGTGGCGCTAACACACAATCTATATGTAGTGGCGCTAACACACAATCTACAAGTAGTGGCGCTAACACACAATCTACAAGCAGTGGCGCTAACACACAATCTACAAGTAGTGGCGCTAACACACACAACCTACAAGTAGTGGCGCTAACACACACAATCTATAAGTAGTGGCGCTAACACACACAATCTACAAGTAGTGGCACTAACACACACAATCTACAAGTACTGGCGCTAACACACACAATCTACAAGTAGTGGCGCTAACACACACAATCCACAAGTAGTGGCGCTAACACACATAATCTTCAAGTAGTGGCGCTAACACACATAATCTTCAAGTAGTGGCGCTAACACACACAATCTACAAGTAGTGGCGCTAACACACAATCTACAAGTAGTGGCACTAACTCATAATCTACAAGTATTGGCACTATCACATAATCTACAAGAAGTGGCTCTAACACACAATCTACAAGTAGTGGCGCTAACACACACAATCTACAAGTAGTGGCGTTAACACACACAATCCACAAGTAGTGGCGCTAACACACATAATCTTCAAGTAGTGGCGCTAACACACAATCTACAAGTAGTGGCGCTAACACATAATCTACAAGTAGTGGCGCTAACACACACAATCTACAAGTAGTGGCGCTAACACACAATCTACAAGTAGTGGCGCTAACACACAATCTACAAGTAGTGGCGCTAACACATAATCTGCAAGTAGTGGCGCTAACACACACAATCTACAAGTAGTGGCGCTAACACACAATCTACAAGTAGTGACGCTAACACAATCTACAAGTAGTGGCGCTAACACACAATCTACAAGTAGTGGCACTAACACTTAATCTACAAGTAGTGGCGCTAACACACACAATCTACAAGTAGTGGCGCTAACACACAATCTACAAGTAGTGGCGCTAACACACATAATCTACAAGTAGTGGTGCTAACACACACAATCTACAAGTAGTGGCGCTAACCAACACAATCAACAAGTAGTGGGGCTAACACACAATCTACAAGTAGTGGCGCTAACACACAATCTACAAGTAGTGGCGCTAACACAATCTACAAGTAGTGGCGCTAATACACACAATCTACAAGCAGTGGCACTAACACACACAATCTATAAGCAGTGGCGCTAACACACACAATCTACAAGCAGTGGCGCTAACACACACAATCTACAAGTAGTGGCGCTAACACACACAATCTACAAGTAGTGTCGCTAACACACACAATCTACAAGTAGTGTCGCTAACACACAATCTACAAGTAGTGGCGCTAACACACAATCTACAAGTAGTGGCGCTAACACACAATCTACAAGTAGTGGCGCTAACACACAATCTACAAGTAGTGGCGCTAACACACAATCTACAAGTAGTGGCGCTAACACACAATCTACAAGTAGTGGCGCTAACACACAATCTACAAGTAGTGGCGCTAACACACAATCTACAAGTAGTGGCGCTAACACACAATCTACAAGTAGTGGCGCTAACACACAATCTACAAGTAGTGGCGCTAACACACAATCTACAAGTAGTGGCGCTAACACACAATCTACAAGTAGTGGCGCTAACACACAATCTACAAGTATTGGCGCTAACACACAATCTACAAGTAGTGGCGCTAACACACAATCTATATGTAGTGGCGCTAACACACAATCTACAAGTAGTGGCGCTAACACACAATCTACAAGCAGTGGCGCTAACACACACAATCTACAAGTAGTGGCACTGTTGCGGCCCCTGCCAAACTAGCGGTCAAATAGTTAACCTGCCGGCCGGCAGTACCACTGGGTGCGTCATCAAACCCAATGTGGGGGCTGCTGAGCCGGCCTTAGAGCAGTAAGAGCCTGAGTGCATCACGGTACACACCTAAGCAGTAGGTACCTGACCACCGAAGGGTACACGTCTACTGGCTTTAGTAACAGTATGTACCAGAGCGCCTCGCTGTACATACCTAAGCAGTAGGTACCTGACCACCGAAGGGTACACGTCTACTGGCTTTAGTAACAGTATGTACCAGAGCGCCTCGCTGTACACACCTAAGCAGTAGGTACCTGACCACCGAAGGGTACACGTCTACTGGCTTTAGAAATATTATGTACCTGAGCGCCTCGCTGTACACACCTAAGCAGTAGGTACCTGACCACCGAAGGGTACACGTCTACTGGCTTCAACATTAAGTACCTGAACTCCTCAGGGTACACGTCTATGCAGTAGGTACCTGACTACCGAATCGTACCTATCTACTGGCGTTAGAAGAACCGCTCACCGCAGCTCACTGAGTCTGTTGGCCTCAGTTACTTGACGGCCGCATTCAGTGAGCTTGCAGCATGGTGTTCGGCTAGCGGTGTGTCAACCGCCTTTGGAGAGGATTTACTGGACTACCGGTGATGTCTGTGGACTCACCGTCTACGTTGATCAACTGTGGGCCGGAGTCGTCAGATGCTGTTTAGTGGGACATTACATGAAGAAAAGGTTGGAGTGTTACACTGAACTGGGCCAGGACCGTAGTGTGACACTGAGGGACGTACGATGGAGTGGAACACTGAGATATGCACAGGACCGTAGTGGAACACTGAGATGAAAAGGGTGTCGTGGGACACTGAAGATGGCCTGGTTGTAGTGTACACTGAACAGTGTCGTGTGACTGACTTCGTGTCGTGAGAGGCAGTTGATTGTAATTTATTATTATAAAAATGTTATTTATAATTTATTGTTTTAGCATAGAGATATATATATATATAGTGACAGTAGTGTCAAGAGTTGTACCCTGTGAAGGGTTATTAATTATATTTTAGTAAAATGCTGATTATAATTTATTATAGTAACATGTACATATTATTATATCATAGTTCAAATACCTCTAGACCAAAGATAGTTGATTTTTATATATTAAAGATTAATTTATATTAATGTGTGTATTTATGTATCCCGAACTCTTTATTACAAAAGAAGTAAATCTTACTCTCTTCTTTTAAAAATTACTTTTTTGTAATATATGAGTGGCCTGTCCGGGAGGATAATGATTATCAAGAATGATTTCTGGATGATCATATCCGGGATGACGGTTCGGGATACATATTACATTGATCTTTGTGTGTCGGTCCTTTTGTGGTGGGGGTGTTGCGGCCCCTGCCAAACTAGCGGTCAAATAGTTAACCTGCCGGCCGGCAGTACCACTGGGTGCGTCATCAAACCCAATGTGGGGGCTGCTGAGCCGGCCTTAGAGCAGTAAGAGCCTGAGTGCATCACGGTACACACCTAAGCAGTAGGTACCTGACCACCGAAGGGTACACGTCTACTGGCTTTAGTAACAGTATGTACCAGAGCGCCTCGCTGTACATACCTAAGCAGTAGGTACCTGACCACCGAAGGGTACACGTCTACTGGCTTTAGTAACAGTATGTACCAGAGCGCCTCGCTGTACACACCTAAGCAGTAGGTACCTGACCACCGAAGGGTACACGTCTACTGGCTTTAGAAATATTATGTACCTGAGCGCCTCGCTGTACACACCTAAGCAGTAGGTACCTGACCACCGAAGGGTACACGTCTACTGGCTTCAACATTAAGTACCTGAACTCCTCAGGGTACACGTCTATGCAGTAGGTACCTGACTACCGAATCGTACCTATCTACTGGCGTTAGAAGAACCGCTCACCGCAGCTCACTGAGTCTGTTGGCCTCAGTTACTTGACGGCTGCATTCAGTGAGCTTGCAGCATGGTGTTCGGCTAGCGGTGTGTCAACCGCCTTTGGAGAGGATTTACTGGACTACCGGTGATGTCTGTGGACTCACCGTCTACGTTGATCAACTGTGGGCCGGAGTCGTCAGATGCTGTTTAGTGGGACATTACATGAAGAAAAGGTTGGAGTGTTACACTGAACTGGGCCAGGACCGTAGTGTGACACTGAGGGACGTACGATGGAGTGGAACACTGAGATATGCACAGGACCGTAGTGGAACACTGAGATGAAAAGGGTGTCGTGGGACACTGAAGATGGCCTGGTTGTAGTGTACACTGAACAGTGTCGTGTGACTGACTTCGTGTCGTGAGAGGCAGTTGATTGTAATTTATTATTATAAAAATGTTATTTATAATTTATTGTTTTAGCATAGAGATATATATATATATATAGTGACAGTAGTGTCAAGAGTTGTACCCTGTGTAGGGTTATTAATTATATTTTAGTAAAATGCTGATTATAATTTATTATAGTAACATGTACATATTATTATATCATAGTTCAAATACCTCTAGACCAAAGATAGTTGATTTTTATATATTAAAGATTAATTTATATTAATGTGTGTATTTATGTATCCCGAACTCTTTATTACAAAAGAAGTAAATCTTACTCTCTTCTTTTAAAAATTACTTTTTTGTAATAGGCACTAACACACAATCTACAAGTAGTGGCGCTAACACACAATCTACAAGTAGTGGCACTAACACACAATCTACAAGTAGTGGCGCTAACACAATCTACAAGCAGTGGCGCTAACACACATAATCTACAAGTAGTGGCACTAACACACAATCTACAAGTAGTGGCGCTAACACACAATCTACAAGTAGTGGCGCTAACACACAATCTACAAGTAGTGGCGCTAACACACAATCTACAAGTAGTGGCGCTAACACACAATCTACAAGTAGTGGCGCTAACACACAATCTACAAGTAGTGGCGCTAACACACAATCTACAAGCAGTGGCGCTAACACACACAATCTACAAGTAGTGGCACTAACACACAATCTACAAGTAGTGGCGCTAACACACAATCTACAAGTAGTGGCGCTAACACACAATCTACAAGTAGTGGCGCTAACACACAATCTACAAGTAGTGGCGCTAACACACAATCTACAAGTAGTGGCGCTAATACACACAATCTACAAGCAGTGGCGCTAACACACACAATCTATAAGCAGTGGCGCTAACACACACAATCTACAAGCAGTGGCGCTAACACACACAATCTACAAGTAGTGGCGCTAACACACACAATCTACAAGTAGTGTCGCTAACACACAATCTACAAGTAGTGGCGCTAACACACAATCTACAAGTAGTGGCGCTAACACACAATCTACAAGTAGTGGCGCTAACACACAATCTACAAGTAGTGGCGCTAACACATAATCTACAAGTAGTGGCGCTAACACACAATCTACAAGTAGTGGCGCTAACACACAATCTACAAGTAGTGGCGCTAACACACAATCTACAAGTAGTGGCGCTAACACACAATCTACAAGTAGTGGCGCTAACACACAATCTACAAGTAGTGGCGCTAACACACAATCTACAAGTAGTGGCTCTAACACACAATCTACAAGTAGTGGCGCTAACACACAATCTACAAGCAGTGGCGCTAACACACACAATCTACAAGTAGTGGCACTAACACACAATCTACAAGTAGTGGCGCTAATACACACAATCTACAAGTAGTGACGCTAACACACAATCTACAAGTAGTGGCGCTAACACACAATCTACAAGTAGTGACGCTAACACACAATCTACAAGTAGTGGCGCTAACACACAATCTACAAGTAGTGGCGCTAACACACAATCTACAAGTAGTGACGCTAACACACAATCTACAAGTAGTGGCGCTAACACACAATCTACAAGTAGTGGCGCTAACACACAATCTACAAGTAGTGGCGCTAACACACAATCTACAAGCAGTGGCGCTAACACACACAATCTACAAGTAGTGGCACTAACACACAATCTACAAGTAGTGGCGCTAATACACACAATCTACAAGTAGTGACGCTAACACACAATCTACAAGTAGTGGCGCTAACACACAATCTACAAGTGGTGACGCTAACACACATAATCTACAAGTAGTGGCGCTAACACACAATCTATAAGTAGTGACGCTAACACACAATCTACAAGTAGTGGCGCTAACACACAATCTACAAGTAGTGACGCTAACACACAATCTACAAGTAGTGGCGCTAACACACAATCTACAAGTAGTGACGCTAACACACAATCTACAAGTAGTGGCGCTAACACACAATCTACAAGTAGTGACGCTAACACACAATCTACAAGTAGTGGCGCTAACACACAATCTACAAGTCTCTGACAACCATTAATACAAATCAAGCAACGAGTAATAACATTATCTCAATTATTTTATTTAATATTTAAGCTTCCCGTGTTATTTAATGCCCAGTGACCAGTAACTATTCCTTTATATATTAAACACCGTCAGTAAAATTTAAAATATATAGAACATCGGAAAAGTATGTATATGGGCCGAATATTCGGCATTGGTATATGCCATAATTTTGGTATCGTCCGATCTGTAGGTAACAGTCGGGGCATTGGTAGGGGTAGTAGTAGTGATGGATAATGTTTATCAGGGAGCAGGACAAGTGTTTCCTGACCCAGATCTTAGTCATATGATGGCTGGTGCTTTTGGCCCTCTGACAGAAGCTGTCCGCTGGCTTACCAATCCACCCCCCTTTAAAAATTGCTGTTACAAATGTGAGGTTAGTTTTTTCATTAACTACAAAGCAGAGATATCACACTAACCATTGAGGATGTAAATCTTGACGGAGGCTGTGGCAGAGCGGGAGGGCACGCAGGAGTAGGTGCCCGTGGCTGTCTCATGGGCATCATGTATCAGGAGAACTGTCTTGGTTATACTGCCTCGGTCTGTGATCACACTCACTCTGCTGTCACGACTGTCGTAGTTGATCACCTGTAAATGATCTTAATGAGAGTTTGTTGACTTGAGTCGTGGTGGTGTGCTCATGGTGGTGGTGGTGGTAGTAGTAGTGGTGGTAATAGTCATGGTAGTAGTGGTGGTAGTAGGGGTGGTACTGGTGGTGGTAGTAGTAAAGGCAGTAGTAGTAGTGGTGGTGGTGGTGGAGGTAGTAGTGGTGGTGGTGGTGGTAGTAGTCATGGTAATGGTGGTGGTGGTAATGGTGGTGGTGGTACTGGTGGTGGTAGTAGTGGTGGAGGTAGTAGTAGTGGTGGTGGAGGTAGTAGTAGTGGTGGAGGTAGTAGTGGTGGTAGTGCTGGCTATAGTAGTCCTCAGTATTGGTGGTGGTAGTAGTGGTGGTAGTAGTGGTGGTAGTAGTAGTGGTGATGGAGGTAGTAGTAGTGGTGGAGGTAGTAGTAGTGGTGGTGGAGGTAGTAGTAGTGGTGGAGGTAGTAGTGGTGGTGCTGCTGGCTATAGTAGTCCTGAGTATTGGTGGTGGTAGTAGTAGTGGTGGTAATAGTCATGGTAGTAGTGGTGGTAGTAGGGGTGGTACTGGTGGTGGTAGTAGTAAAGGCAGTAGTAGTAGTGGTGGTGGTGGTGGAGGTAGTAGTGGTGGTGGTGGTGGTAGTAGTCATGGTAATGGTGGTGGTGGTAATGGTGGTGGTGGTACTGGTGGTGGTAGTAGTGGTGGAGGTAGTAGTAGTGGTGGTGGTACTGGTGGTGGTAGTAATGGTGGTACTGGTGGTGGTAGTAATGGTGGTACTTGTGATGGTAGTAATGGTGGTACTGGTGATGGTAGTAGTGGGGGTAGTAGTAGTAGTGGTGGTGGTAGTAGGGGTGGCGGTGGTGGCTGTACTACTGTTGGTGGCAGTGGTGAAAGAAGTGGTAACAGTCGTGGCATTGGTAGGGGTAGTAGTAGTGATGGTGGAATTGATGGTGGTAGTAGTGGTGGTGATGGTAGTGGTAATGGTACTGATGATGGTAGTAGTGGTAGTGGTGGTAATAGTAGTAGTATTAGTGGTGGTAGTGGTAGTGGTGGTGGTGGTAGTGGTGGTGGTGGTAGTGGTAGTGGTGGTACTGGTGGTGGTGGTACTGGTGGTGTTGGTGGTAGTAGTAGTGGTGGTGGTTTTACTGGTGATGGTAGCAGTGGTGGTGGTGGTACTGGTGATGGTAGTAGTGATGGTGGTGGTACTGGTGATGGTAGTAGTGGTGGTGGTAGTGGTAGTACTGATGATGGTAGTGGTGGTAGTGGGGGTGGTAGTAGTGGTGGTACTGATGATGGTAGTAGTGGTGGTGGTGGTACTGGTAATGGTAGTGGTACTGGTAATGGTAGTAGTGGTGGTACTGATGGTATTAGTAGTAATGGTGGTAGAGGTTGCGATAGTAGTGATGGGGTAGTAGTGGCGGTGGTGGTGGTAGTACTGGTGGTTGTACTACTTGTGGTGGCAGTGGTGAAAGCAGTGGTAACAGTCGTGGCATTGGTAGCGGTAGTAGTAGTAGTGATGGTGGAATTGGTGGTGGTAGTAGTGGTAGTGGTGGTGGTGGTGGTGGTAATGGTACTGTTGTTGGTAGTAGTGGTGGTGGTACTGGTGATGGTAGTTATGGTGATGGTAGTGATGGTGGTAGTAGTGGTGGAGGTGGTGGTGGTAGTAGTAGTAGCGGTGGTGGTAGTGGTGGTGATGGTAGTAGTCGTGATGGTAGTAGTGGTGATGGTAGTAGTGGTGATGGTAGTAGTGGTGATGGTAGTAGTGGTGATGGTAGTACTGGTGATGGCAGTACTAGTGATGGTGGTACTGGTGATGGTAGTAGTAATGGTGGTAGTGGTGATGGTAGTAGTGATGGTACTGATGATGGTGGTGGTGGTGGTGGAACTGATAATGGTAGTAGTGGTGGTGGTGGTACTGGTAATGGTAGTAGTGGTGGTACTGGTTGTATTAGTAGTAATAGTGGTAGTGGTGGTGGTAGTAGTGATGGTGGTAGTAGTGATGGTGGTAGTAGTGATGGTGGTAGTAGTGGTGGTGTTAGTGGTGGTGGTGTTAGTGGTGGTGGTGGTACTGGTGGTAGTAGTGGTGATGGTGGTACTGGTGATAGTAGTGGTGGTAGCAGTAGTAATAGTGGTAGTGGTAGTAGTAGTGGTGGTAGCAGTAGTAATAGTGGTAGTGGTGGTGGTAGTGGTGGTGGTAGTAGTGGTGGTAGTAGTGGTGGTAGCAGTAGTGGTAGTGGTGGTAGTAGTGGTGGTAGTAGTGGTGGTAGCAGTAATAATAGTGGTAGTGGTGGTGGTAGTAGTGGTGGTAGTAGTGGTGGTAGCAGTAATAATAGTGGTAGTGGTGGTGGTAGTGGTGGTGGTAGTAGTGGTGGTAGTAGTGGTGGTAGCAGTAGTAATAGTGGCAGTGGTGGTGGGAGTGGTGGTAGTAGTGGTGGTAGCAGTAGTAATAGTGGTAGTGGTGATGGTAGTGATGGTGGTAGTAGTGATGTTGGTAGTAGTTGTGGTGTTAGTGGTGGTGGTGGCACTGGTGGTAGTAGTGGTGATGGTGGTACTGGTGGTAGTAGTGGTGATGGTGGTACTGGTGGTAGTAGTGGTGATGGTGGTACTGGTGGTAGTAGTGGTGATGGTGGCAATGGTGGTAGTAGTGGTGATGGTGGTACTGGTGGTAGTAGTGGTGGTAGCAGTAGTAATAGTGGTAGTGGTGATGGTAGTAGTGGTGGAACTGGTGATGGTAGTAGTGATGGTACTGATGATGGTGGTGGTGGTGGTGGAACTGATAATGGTAGTAGTGGTGGTGGTGGTACTGGTGATGGTAGTAGTGGTGGTACTGGTTGTATTAGTAGTAATAGTGGTAGTGGTGGTGATAGTGATGGTGGTAGTAGTGATGGTGGTAGTAGTGATGGTGGTAGTAGTGGTGGTGTTAGTGGTGGTGGTGGCACTGGTGGTAGTAGTGGTGATGGTGGTACTGGTGGTAGTAGTGGTGGTAGCAGTAGTAATAGTGGTAGTGGTGGTGGTAGTGGTGGTGGTGGCACTGGTGGTAGTAGTGGTGATGGTGGTACTGGTGGTAGTAGTGGTGATGGTGGTACTGGTGATAGTAGTGGTGGTAGCAGTAGTAATAGCGGTAGTGGTGGTAGTAGTGGTAGTGGTAGTAGTGGTGGTAGCAGTAGTAATAGTGGTAGTGGTGGTGGTAGCAGTAGTAATAGTGGTAGTGGTGGTGATGGTAGTGATGGTGGTAGTAGTGATGGTGGCAGTAGTGGTGGTGTTAGTGGTGGTGGTGGTACTGGTGGTAGTAGTGGTGGTTGGAGTGGTGGTGGTAGTAGTGGTGGTAGCAGTAGTAATAGTGGTAGTGGTAGTAGTGGTGGTAGTAGTGGTGGTAGCAGTAGTAATAGTGGTTGTGGTAGTGGTAGTAGTGGTGGTAGTAGTTGTGGTAGCAGTAGTAATAGTGGTAGTGGTAGTAGTGGTGGTAGCATTAGTAATAGTGGTAGTGGTGGGAGTGGTGGTAGTAGTGGTGGTAGTGGTGGTAGTGGTGGTAGTGGTGGTAGTCATGGCTGCGTGTAATTATATTGGAAATTATTGATAATTCTGAAGCTGGGAATTATTTGGGAGGAAATTACAGCAAATTATTTCTTCTATAATTGTATAATTTAAAGATAATTTATTTTGACTATATACATGTAACAGTGGTATAATTGAGCAACCGTTGCTACATTAGTGATATAATTATACAGTAAAATACATTTTTCTTAAATTAGTAGAATAGTTGGGCGTATAATTGAATAACTGAAGTTCCTTTATCGTATAAATTATATACAAATATATTTTGGTAGATACTTTTCTTGACATTTATAAATAATATTTCTCTCCTTTACTATATTTAAATCAGAACCAGAACTGGACGAACTGTTTTAATTAATATTTTGTTAAAATTCACGTTGAAAGGATGGAAAAATAACCAGCTTATAGACGTAAATTATTTATATGTAGGAGAATAATCTGGCCCTGATCGGCCAGACTTGGCCTTTCTTACGATGGCCAATAAATGTGGAGAGTGAAATATTATTTTCCAGGAGCAACAATACTTAGCTGGTTGATAAAGTTTTCTCGCGTGTAAGAGCTTTGTCAGGAGGCTGATGGGGGGGGAACGCACCCCCACACCAGCCCTGTCAGAAGGCAGGTGTGGGCAACACACCCCCACACCAGCCTTGTCTAGATGCAAGTGTGGGGAGATGCACGCCAACACTGACCTTGTTAATCCCCAAACTAGCCTTGTCAGGAGGCAGATGTGGGAGATGCACCCCCACACTTGTCTGGAGGCAGGTGTGTGGGTGTTGGGGACTCGCACCTTCCCTCTCAGCAGGTAGATGTGTGGGTGTTGATGACTCACACCTCCACGTCTACCTCATCCGGAGGCAGGTGTGTGTGTGTGTGTGTGATGGAAATTCATGGCTCAACACCTACCTTGTCAGGAGGCAGGTGTGTGGCTGTTGGTGACTCTTGCTTCCACACCTACTGTGTCAGAAGGGAGGTGAGCATTGGGGACCAGTGTTAGGGGCCTAAGACTGTCAACCGCCTCCCAACATTCATATGGGGTATTACTAATAGTCCCCTGGCTGTCTTCAAGGAGGAGCTGGACAGGCATATAAAGTTAGTACGTGATTAGCCGGGCTATAGTTCATACGTCGGTTTTCGTGCGGCCTTGTCACAGACCGGGCCGCGGGGGCGTTGACCACCCAAAACCCTCCTCAGGTATAGTCCCCACCTACTTTGTCAGGGGGTCGTTGTGCAGGACTCACTCTCCCACACCTGAATTACCAGGTGGAGGCAGGTGAGTAGGATTAACACCCGGTCACCCGCCTTGTCAGGAAGCAGGTGTGGAGGATACACAACCTGTGCTCACCTAGTCAGGATGCGAGGAGACATCCTGCATCCTCTTGGTGAGGAGGCATGGGTGCGATACTTACTACTCAGCATTTGTCTTATTAGGAGATAGGTGGAGGGCAGATGTTTCCCCACAGCCACCTTATCAGGAGGTGGTTGTGGGAGACACACTCCCCCACACCTACGTTACATCAGGAGGCAGGTGTGAGAGATTCACACAGATTGTTCACAGGTGGGGACATGTATTCTACTGTTCTGTTCAACAACACACTGAGCTCAGTTTCAATTGAGATGAATTCATATAAATTATTTGTATAAAAAATCTAAATTTGCCCAAAGGGGTAGAGTGCCCTAAAATATTTTATTTGTTTGTTGGCATTTCTAATACTCAGTCCCCATGAAAAATTAGTGCAACTTAACACTGTCACTGTGACAATGTTGAGGTACACTAATTTTTTCATGGGGACTTTGTGTTAGAAGTGCAAACAAACGAATAAACCAACACACACCTCCCTCCCTCTCTCATATATATATATATATATATATATATATATATATATATATATATATATATATATATATATATATATATATATATATATATGCAATAAGATCACAGTAAACAGGTGATTTCAGAATATGCAAAACAACCACTCTGAAAGAATAGAGAAATTCCAAGCGCTGTCGTGACTACTCACATTACTCAAGTTCCTTGATAATGTGAGTAGTCACGAAAGCGCTTGGAATTTCTCTATTCTTTCAGAGTGGTTGTTTTGCATATATATATATATATATATATATATATATATATATATATATATATATATATATATATATATATATATATATAATATATATATATATAGAACATCTAACCATCTAACCTTACAGGATGCTGATGTGTATAAAGCTGCTATGTCATTTCCACAGGGTTCAGCAGGAGGTTTCACTGGTTTAAGGCCTCAACACTTAAAACAAATACTCAATCCAGCACTTGGTGAGGTTTCAGAGAGGCTGCTGTCTGAACTCACCAAATTTTCCAACCTGTGCCTGGCTGGCGGTGTCCCAGAGGCCATCAGACCCTTTTTCTTTGGTGCCTCATTGTGTGCCCTCCGGAAAAAGGATGGCGGAATCAGGCCCATTGCAGTGGGTAACACCCTTCGGCGCCTAGTCGCCAAGGCTGCAGTAAGAAGGGTGAGTCAAGAGGCTGCTGCAATGCTGAAACCAACTCAGCTCGGTTTCGGCGTTCAACAGGGCTGTGAAGCAGCTGCCCACGCAGCACGAGTATATATCAAAAACATGTCCTATGAAAAAGCCTTGGTCAAATTGGACTTTGCCAATGCTTTCAACTCAGTCAGAAGGGATGCTGCTCTCCAAGCAGTTTATAGAAACTTCCCTTCCCTTTATCCCTTCATAGAATCGTGTTATAGTGTGACTTCAAAACTATTGTTTGGGGACCATGAAATTGACTCGTGTGAGGGCGTGCAACAGGGGGACCCTCTCGCCCCCTTTCTATTTTGTTTGGTCATCAAGGAAGTCACGGAGGCACTCTCCAGCGAGCTCAATATCTGGTTCCTGGACGACGGTACCCTGGCTGGCACAACAGAGTCTCTCCTGGAGGACATCAGTAAAATTAAAGACATGGGAGAAAGCCTGGGCCTTTCTTTAAACCCCTCCAAATGTGAAATAGTTTCTACCAATCAACAGTTGATACAGAATATTAGTACCGTTTTACCAGGAGCACGAGCCATTGATCCAGCCAATAGCACTCTCCTCGGTGCTCCTCTTGGGTCCAATGCCATCGATCTGGTCCTAGGAAAAAAAGTCTCAGACCTCCGGACGATGGAAAGCAGGATGAAAGACATTGACACACACGATGCCTTCTACCTACTCACCAGGTGCCTGTCAACGCCAAAACTTACCTATTTTCTGAGATGCTCCCCAGCCTTCAGCAGTCCAAAACTCAAGGAATATGACTCTCTCCTGAAGGCCATGCTAGAGAGTGTATTGAATCTTTCCCTTGACGATGGACAGTGGTTGCAAGCCTCACTTCCGGTCAGGCTTGGAGGGCTAGGAGTACGCAGATCCTCCCAGATTGCTCTACCAGCTTTCCTATCCTCTTCCATTGCATCAAACGAGTTGATAAGACAAATTCTTCCTGACACCCTCAGTGACTCAGCAGGAATAGAAGACCCTAGCTATGTCAGTGCCATCACCGAATGGGAGACTCTTGCTGCTCCAGCACCAAACCCTAGTGCAGCACTGGCTCACAAACAGTCAAGCTGGGATAGCCCAATTGCTGAAAAGGTGCTTGCCAACATGCTCAGGGCTGCAACATCGGATAGGGAGATTGCCCGTCTCCAGGCTGTGAGTGCACCTCACTCCGGGGACTTCCTCCAAACAGTTCCCATATCGGCAATGGGAACGCGACTCGACCCTAAGACCCTCCGTATTGCAGTGGCTCTGCGCCTTGCTGCCCCAATTCACACAGAATATATGTGTATTTGCGGCGAAGTGCAAGCAGACCAATACGGACTACATGGTCTTAACTGTTCCAAAACCAAGGGCTGGCATGCAAGACACAATGAGGTCAACGACATCATTAAGAGAACCCTTGCTACAGCTGGATGCCCTGCCGAGAGGGAGCCACGATCACTTGCAGCAAACAATACCCACAACCCAGCAAACCGCCCCGACGGGATCACCATCTATCCTTGGAAGAATGGCAAGCTCTTAGCATGGGACTATACCTGTGTGTCCACACTGGCTGACACCTATATCCATCACAGTGTGGGGCGACAGGGAGGAGCTGCTGACCACAGGGAGGAGTACAAGATCAGCAAGTACAGGGACATTAGCCAACAGTATCAATTTGTCCCAGTGGGATCGGAGACCTTGGGATCATGGGGAAAAAATGCCACACGTTTCCTTAAAGAATTGGGTTCCAGACTCATCGACACCACCAGGGACCCAAGGGCAGCCACTTTCATGTTCCAGCGCCTCAGCGTCGCCATCCAGAGGGGAAATGCTTGCTGCATACTTGGCTCACGTCCAGCCTCGGAGGAGCTGGAGGAAATTCATCATCTTTGATACATTGTGCCATTGTATTCATGTTTATGTTTTTTTCTGTAAATGTATTTTGTTTATTAATAAATGTTCACATAGAATTAGAAACATATAGGGGGTGGTAGGAGAAGAAAATATTCAAACAGCTCCGGGGAGAACCTTGAGTTTTCTCTGAGGTACGTTTATTGTCTTCTCTGAGGATGAGGGTCCCCATTCCAGCTATAGAGGTGGTACTTCCCTATATATATATATATATAAAGACCAGAGAGTGATAAGCTGGTACAAAATAAAATATAAGAATATTCATGCAAAATCAGGTTGGATACGTCCATATAGAACGAGTTTCCGTACTAGAATATACATAACTCCGGCAGATACAAATTACATCCAATTAGTTACTTATTTTTTTTAAATATTATGAACCTAGGTACACGAAGACTTGTTGTACCTGTAAGTTAAGTCTCCTGACGAAGAACAAGTCTCAAGCAAATGGAGAAGAAAGTTGAATGACAATGGGCGAGAGAACAATGAGAGAGTCACTGCAGTTATGTTTACACCTCGAGATAAGCCAGTGTTGTAAGAACATACTCGACCACCTTTACTAACCACCTGCCACCAGCTTTACTAACCACCTGCCACCAGCTTTACTAACCACCTGCCACCAGCTTTACTAACCACCTGCCACCAGCCAGGAGTGGAAGCATAACATCCATTTGGCCGGGGCGAAGCTCTCATCCAGGTGGTTGATGTTAGAACCGGACAGGAAATCATAGCAGTTGGAACCCCTTATGCAAATTAATCCAACCTCTAGAGGATATGCACAAATGGGCGTGTAATGATAGCTGAATAAACTGTAACATTCTCGACACACGCTACAATATCAATACTCCAGACTTAAAAGAGGAATACGAATTTTTTTTATGTAATCCATTCACTCTGGATGTGGAATGAATACTTATACAATGATAACATGCAAGAATAATTTGTAGATTTTGTGAATGGTGCAGCTGCTTGGAATGTTAATGAAATTCTTCCACTGACTTTAATTATGATGACAGACGACCCAGTCGTACCCAAAGCTGGCAATATGGCCATTAAAAACTTTCATTTTCACAACGTTCTTTTGAATATGGATTCTCTATTTTGTGGATCAAGATCATATTCAGTGGTGGTCTGCTTGTGGAGGATGAGCTCAGCATCTCTCAAAAGCAACTCCCAGAAATTAAGCCCAGACTCTGGATAAGCATCAACATCCTTCAAACTGAATTTCCCAAGATCCAAAACAACTTTATGTATTCCGTTTCCTGATAAACTGTTTGCAGTTTATACAACATATTAACATCTTTATTTCATAAATGTGCATAAGTTCTTCCTTAAAACGGAGATATAAATGTTATTTGTACCGATCAGTTTCAATGTCACGTTGCATATCCAGTAGTTGTTCTTGGTAATATTTGTATGCAAATAAATATAGCTTTTGTTGAATCAGTGATACTTCCTGTGAAGTCACCTATAAAATCTCTGTAGCAATTTTATGTACTCCCAAAATTTAAGAAAATATTGTTCTGTCTGAATGAGTCATTCTCAAACATTATTTACAGAACGTTATTTTCGCATCTATGCTAAGTACTATATGGCTGATAATACAAAATGTCAATGGGTACAAGACACACAAAAATGTGAGGGTCACATGAAAAGAGGCAGATTATACAACTTTGAGTGAAAAACTTGAGTAGTTTCTAATAAGGATGATGAAGCAGTTAACGACTCATCATATGACAGAGTTACAGCACAACACTGTGTATTGTTTCTTAACAGACTGCATCACTTGCGTTCCCCTCTCTCTCTCTCTCTCTCTCTCTCTCTCTCTCTCTCTCTCCCTCACCACTTCCACCCCTACGCTCATACACATACACACACACACACTCAGTGGTCACAGAGGAGACAGAAGAGACTCCAGAAAGACGGAGAGGTGGAGCCAATATCAATTGTTGGATACAATACGTACAGATGAGGAAGAAGTGAAGAGGCTGCTTAGCGAACCAGATATATCAAAGGCGATGGGGCCGGATAACATCTCTCCATGGGTACTGAGAGAGGGAGCAGAGGAGCTATGTGTACCACTAACAACAATCTTCAACACATCTGTCGAAACAGGGCGACTACCTGAGGTTTGGAAGACAGCAAATGAAGTCACAATTTTTTAACAAGGCGACAGACACGAAGCATTAAACTACAGACCAGTATCACTAACATGTATAGTATGCAATGTCATAAATTCAGGGACCGGAAAGCCTGTCACAGACCTACTGGAGTTCTATGACATAGTGACAGCAGAGAGAGGGGTGGGTAGATTGTTTTCTTGGGCTGTAAGAAGGCTTTTGTCACATGTTCCACATAAGAGGTTAGTGCAAAAGCTGGAAGGCCAGGCAGGTATAACAGGGAAGGGACTGCAATGGATCAAGGAATACCTGTCGGGAAGACAGCGAGTCATGGTACGTGACGAGGTGTCAGAGTGGGTGCCTGTGACGAGTTGAGTTCCACAAGGGTCAGTCCTAGGACTGGAGCTGTTTCTGGTATATGTGAAAATGGCGGAAGGAATACACTCAAAAGTGTCCCTATTTACAGATGATGTGAAGATAATGACAAGAATTCAATCAGACGAGGGCCACATGGAACTACAAAGGGATCTGGACAGGCTGCAGGTCTGGTCCAGAAAATGGCTCCTGGACTTCAACCCCACCAAGTACAAAGTTATGACTGGGGAAGGGAAAAGAAGACCGCAGAGGGAGAACAGTCTAAGGAGCCAGAGACTACAAACCTCACTCAAGGAAAAGGATCTTGGGGTGAGTATAACACCGAGCACATCTCCTGAGGCGCACATCATCCAAATAACTACTGCAGCATATGAGCGCCTAGCAAACCTAAGAACAGCATTCCGACATCTCAATAAAAAATCGTTCAGGACCCTGTACATCATGTACGTCAGGCCAATATTGGAGTATGCAGCACCAGTTTGCAATCCACACCTAGCCAAGAGAGTAGGGAAACTAGAGAAAATGCAAAGGTTTGCAACAAGACTAGTCCCGGAGCTACGGGGCATGCCCTACGAGGAGAGATTAAGTAAAATCGACCTAACGACTGGAGGACAGGAGAGACAGGGGAGGATATGATAACGACACATGAAATACTGAGAGAAATCGACAAGGTGGACAGGGTCAGGATGTTTCAGAGATGAGACACCAATAAAGGGTCACAATTGGAAGCAGAAGACTCAGATGAGTCATGGGAATGTTAGGAAGTATTTCTTCAGGTCACAGAGTTGTCAGGAAGTGCATTAGTCTGGAAAGGGAGGTTGTGGAGGCAGGATCCATACATAGCTTTAAGAGGTATGATGAAGAATTGAGACACTTATGCAACATATGGAATCTTTACTGAAGAAACGTTTCGCCTCACAGTGGCTTCATCAGTCCAAAGCAAAGTAGAAATCGGTAAGGAGAGGAGGAGTATGGAGTAATCAGTCCCATTGAGTGATGGACTGAACGCATCGATTCCAGGCTGAGAGACCGATTACCTCAAACTACTCCTCTCCTTGCACCTTTCTGCTTTGTATTGGACTGATGAAGCCACTGTGTGGCGAAACGTTTCTTCAGTAAAGATTCCCAAATGATGCATAAGTGTCTCAATTCTTCAGATTGTCGGTTTTCAAAACCATTCATCACACAAGAGGTATAATAAATCTCACGGAGCAGGGAGGGAGTGACCTAGTAGCGACCAGTGAAGAGGTTGGGCCAGGAGCTGAGTCTCGACCCCTGCAACCACAATTAGGTGAGTACACACCCAGGAACCATGAATCGATCCCTGGAACCATAATTAGGTGAGTACACACTCGCAAACACTCGCAAACACACACACACACACACACACACACACACACACACACACACACCTACCTTGTTATTGTGGTACCAAAAGATCTCAGTGGGAGAATCAGGGTTGAAGTTGATGATGCAGGTGAGGTTGATAGTGGAGCCTTGGTCTACATAGCGCTCTGGGGAACCTACGATGTGAGCCCAGGGCACTGAAACAGGGAAAATATCAGTTAGTGTGTACTCACCTAGTTGTGCTTGCAGGGGTCGAATCACAGCTCCTGGCCCCACCTCTTCACTGGTCGCTACTAGGTCACTCTCCCTGCTCCATGAGCTTTATCATACCTCTTTTTAAAGCAATGAATGGATCCTGCCTCCACTACACCACTTCCCAGACTATTCCACTTTCTGACAACTCTGGGACTGAAGAAATACTTCCTAATCTCCTTGTGATTCAGCCGAGTCTTCAACTTCCAATTGTGGCCCTTTTTTGCTGTGTCCCATCTCTGGAACATTCTGTCCTTGTCCACCTTGTCAATTCCTCTCAATATTTTATATGCAGTTATCATATCCCCCTAACTCTCCTGTCACCCCGTGTCGTCAGGCCGATTTCCCCGAACCTCTCCTCGTTGGACATGTCCCATAGCTCCGGGATTAGTCTTGTTGCAAACCTTGGAACTTTCTCTAATTTCCATACGTGCTTGGTTAGTTGGGGGTTCCAAACTGGTGCTGCATACTCCAATATAGGCCTGACATACACAGTATACAGGGTCCTAAGCGATTCCTTATTGAGATGTCAGAATGCTATTCTTAGGTTTGTCAGGCGCCCGTATGCTGCAGCTGTTATTTGGTTAATGTGCGCCTCAGGAGATGTACCCGGTGTTATGCTCATATCAAGATCATTTTCCTTGAGTGAGGTTTGTAGTCTGGCCCCCTAGACTGTACTCCGTCTGCAGTCTTCTTTGCCCTTCCCCAATCTTCATGACTTTTCACTTGGTGGGGCTGAACTCCAGTAGCCAGTTTCTGGACCAGGCCTGGAGCCTGTTCAGATCCCTTTTAAGTCCTGTCTGGTCCTCATCCGATTAAATTCTCCTCATTAACTTCACATCGTTTGCAAACAAAGGGATTTCCGAGTCTATTCCTTCCATCATGTGATTCACATATACCAGAAACAGATAAATTCTTGACTCACGAAATCATAATGACACGATTGGAAACAAACCATACCACGGATGCGGTTTGAACCCGCGGTAAGAGAGCCTCAAACCCCATCCGTGGTATGGATTAGATAAATTCTTATTGTATCGGAGAACCAACACATTCTTGATCTGAGATGTTGTCCAAGGTTCAACCCTATGCCATGTTTTACTAGCTGCTAGCAATGCAGATTCCACGAGCTCCTTAGGGTACAGCAGTTTTGTGGCAATATCAAATATTTGCCTATTTTCTTCATCGAGAATTAGGAGCTGTACACTCAGTAAACTCTCAGAAACATAGTGAGAAAGACGTTCCTTTTTACTCTTGTCTCATAGTTGTAATAGTAGTGAATGTGTTAGCACACATTAGTGGTTTTCATGTATAATGTAAACTTAAACTTATCAGTCTGGAAGTTTAAATTTCACTTATTTCTCCTCGGGTGAATTTAATAAATGGGGCCAGAGCGTTAAGTCTCGGTAAAATTATATCCAGGGCCGTGTCATTCTGCCAAAGACACAAAATGTCATCCACATATCTAAACCATTTAGTTTTACAGGGCAGGATGTCTTTCAACATCCCTAACCTCGAAAAACTCCATATACAGATCGTTCATTAGGGGAGACAACGGATAGCCATTCCCTGCCTCTAAATGCTAGGATATCACAACACTGATATTTGATATGAATTGCACAGGAATCAAATGCAATAACTCTGCAAATTGGTCAGAAGCCAGAGTCACTTATATCTTGCTATTTTTACTTGCACTTAGGTTACGTTGCACATGCTTGTAATTGCATATATATTTGCATACCCATCTGGGTTTTATTCTATTTTCTTATTATAATCAAAAAGAAGCGCTAAACCTACAAAAGTCATACAGCACCACCGGGCAGGGAAGGATGCAGGGGTATTGGGTAGCAAGAGGGAGAGGGATGATTATTAGCTTACGGAGTGCAGCGGGGCAGTGGATAGTGCAGGGGTAGAGGGTAGCAAGAGATTGAGGTAGAAAGGGCTGTGAGGAGTGCTAGAGGCATCATCATCATCAGAGTTTGTGTAGTAAATCAGTTGCTGTCAACAGTCAGTGAAAGTCTGGGTTAAAAGTGGGTGAATCAGCAAGAAGGGAAAGTAAAGTATGGGCAGTAGAGTGGTGACAATGTTGGAGGTAAATTGTGTGTGCTCGTTGATAGTGGGCAGTCCAATAGAATGTAGCTAACAGAAACTGGAACCTGACAATTCTCACAGAGTGGAACAGGGCTCCTCTCCATGAGATACCCGTGAGTAAGACGAGTGTGGCCGATGAGAAGATGGGAGAGAGTAGTGTCTCAACCTCGACACTGATAAGAAGACGGCCAGGAACCTATACCTGGATTAATAGAATGTAATTTATTATAGAGCAGATAAGACTAACTTTGTTGCCAACGGGTGCAAAGGTGGGTAGCAATTACAGCAAAATAGTCTGTGAATAGAACACCTCTATATAACACTGGGAGGTCATGTACTGCTGAGCGCGCAGCAGTGTCTGCCTGTCCATTGCCCTGTACATCAACATGACCAGGCACCCAACAAAAAACAATATCTTCGTGCTTGCTAGAGATACGGTGTAACCAAAGTGTCTCAATCTTCAAAGTTGGATACGAAGAACTAGGGGATGAAGTGCATCAAATTTTCGTATAGCCTGTAAAACACTAAGGGAGTCTTAAACGACTACAAATGGTGACATAGGCATAGATGCAATGTGGATAAGTGAACGAGATTAGCATACAATTCAGCCATAAAATTGCTAGCTGGGGATAATAAATGAACTAGCACGACACTGTCCGGAAACATTGCTGCGAATCTGACGCTGTCAGAAGACTTGGAACCATCGGTGAACACTGTGATGGCATGAGAATGAGATCAGAAGTGGTTAAGTTTTAAAACGAGAGCACGAAGCCACTGTAGGCAGTTGGGCTTTTCCGCACGGCAGTGGGAAAGAACAGACGCAAACCGTTGGAACTTCCCAAGGGGGTAGGGAAAATTGAAATGCTACATGAACATAGAAAAGTGGTAAATAAAGAGAAGATAATTGTTAATGCAGGTGAAGAGAAAAGGGACGGAGTAAATAGGGGCTATGAACAAATAAAGAACATCTACGAACATCAGTGACTTATGCGGAGATGCAGTTTATATATGTCTGCCATATTTGTTTATCTTTCTAAAAATGCATTGCGATTACCATCGTTAATAGCTAAAACGAGAGTAATCAGCTTTATAACATTAAATATTTATTTTCATCTTTCCCATTTTCATTATATGTATTTATGTATATAAATTATTTTGGATGGTTCACCATGGTTAACGACCAATTTGTTTGTGTGGCCTCACCTCTGTACTACTCTCCTGACGCGAGTTGACGTCAGGGGTGAGTGGTGTGTGTCAGGCAGCACTTCACCTCTCTGTCTGACGTCAGGGGTGAGTGGCGTGTGTCAGGCAGCACTTCACCTCTCTGTCTGACGTCAGGGGTGAGTGGCGTGTGTCAGGCAGCACTTCACCTCTCTCAGTCTGACGTCAGGGGTGAGTGGTGTGGGTCAGGCAGCACTTCACCTCTCTCAGTCTGACGTCAGGGGTGAGTGGTGTGGGTCAGGCAGCACTTCACCTCTCTCAGTCTGACGTCAGGGGTGAGTGGTGTGTGTCAGGCAGCACTTCACCTCTCTCAGTCTGACGTCAGGGGTGAGTGGTGTGGGTCAGGCAGCACTTCACCTCTCTCAGTCTGACGTCAGGGGTGAGTGGTGTGGGTCAGGCAGCACTTCACCTCTCTCAGTCTGACGTCAGGGGTGAGTGGTGTGGGTCAGGCAGCACTTCACCTCTCTCAGTCTGGAGGTCGTCTGTACTTACTCGTATTTTGATTGAGAAGTTATCCAGCAGTACAGCATTATTCTCTCAGTCTCTTGAAAGTAGACTATTTGTAAAACCCACACCAAGTAATATCTCGCCAGTGTTTAAAGAGATGTCATTCATTAAGCTTGGATCGTATATAAGTTATAAGTCTGTCAGGTGTTATTTCTATATTATAAGTAAAAGTACCATTTTAAAACGCATTACAGAATATTACGTAAATTACGTTTCATTAAAAACAAATTTTAATGCAGTCTTTCCATCACCGCCATAATATAAAGCCTTATTACGATTTTCCATGAATATATTCGATATTAAGGATCTCCTATACTCAGGCCAAATACATACATCACAAATTCCAAGGTCTATCGTAATAGTGACTATCCTATATATGGAAGGATTGCGGAGGTCATGAGATCGAACATAATAGCGATGACAATGAGCATCACGGCGACCAGACAAGAATGGAATATTCGACTCTGCATAGGCAATCAACCGAAAAGCACCAAGGCATAAACATAGTCCCTGGTGATAGATGGCGTTAATGGCATTAAAGGGACAGGAGTAAATTTTGTGATTATTTTATAATATGGCTTAGTCAGCGGCATAATTAATGTAATTTGGGTTCTCTTCTTTTAAGAAGTGTTTGCCACCGACTTCTGGCAGCCATCCGACTGTCGTGTTGCCCTGCAGCTTTCAATTTATGATTACTGCTGAAATTCATTATGGTTGTTGCACCTACCTCGTAGAAAACATGATGATTTAGGTATCAGACATAACATTGAAAATGTGAGTGAGCCTAGCAAAATCAACTGTTGGTCGGATTGTGAAAAGAGCTGACGACCCTTGTGGTTGTGGAGTGCTGCGTCGAGGAAGAAGTGGAAGAAAACACAAGACAACACCTCACAATGACAAGGTTATCATAAGATATAGTGTGAAGGATCCCAAGAAAACCAACAAGGATCTACAGGGAGGTTTGGCTTCAGCTGCGTAAATGTTGATTCATCAACTGTTTGTTGAAGACTCCTTGAAGCTGGCAGAAAGCTGATCATAAGGGACGGATTCATATTATGCAGAGATACCTTGTATTTCTTCTATCTTCACTGAGGAGCTTCACTCTGCTCTCATACTGATAGCTAGCTTAGTTGGATCACAGTTCACTTTTTGTAACAGATTTCCAATGTGCACTGTTCACCCTGACCCAGTATGTTTCTGTCAATGTAATCGACAAGATCCAGAAGTGATAAGCTCGTCTCCATGTGAGGCTAAAGATGGTGGGCTTCTGTTAGTGCCTAGGCCATGCTGGTGTTCCAGAAAGTGAACAAGCAGATGCAGAGGCAGAGATATCAATAATATCATCGCTATTTACCATTTTTTTTTACCTTACAGTGAAGGGCCCTGTGGGCCCTAGAGATGAGACGCAAGTCATATAGGGTTTGGCAGTATACAGGTGTTTGGCCTTTCCCTTTTAACTGCAGTCATTACTGTGAGATGAATCTCGGTTTGTGGGGGATTGGGCATACACATCTCACCCATAGCCAGTTGGTGGGGGATTGGGCATACATATCTGTTGCGACCCCTGATTGGGTCACAATGTATATAATGTATATTACCTGTTCATATAATTTTATATTGCCTATATTTGCGATATTAGCTAAATCGTAAATATTTGCTTTATATTATTATTTGATTTAGTTATATTATTAGAATGTGGAGCATATGACCCTGCTAGACTGAGGTACAAGACTGTGGATGATGTAGCACTACTAGACTGAGGTACCAGACTCTGGATGATGTGGCCCTGCTAGAGTGAGGTACAAGACTGTGGATGATGTGGCCCAGCTAGATTGAGATGCAAGACTGTAGATGATGTGGCCCTGCTAGACTGAGATTCAAGACTGTGGACGATGTGGCCCTGATATATTGATGTACAAGACTCTTTATGATGTGGCCATGCTAGACTAAGGTACAAGACTGTGGATGTTGTAGCCCTGTTGGAGGTAGGAGACTGTGGATGATGTGGCCCTGTTGGACTGAAGTAGCAGACTGTGAATGATTTTGCCCTGCTAGACAGTGGTACGAGACTGTGAATGATGTGGCCCTGCTAGACTGAGGTACAAGACCGTGGATGATGTGGTCCTGCTAGGCTGAGGTATAAGACTGTGGTTGATGTCGCCCTGCTAGAGTGAGGTAGAAGACTGTTAATGATGTAGCGCTGATAGACTGAGGTACAGGACTGTGGGTGATATGGCCCAGCAAGGCTGAGGAACAAGATTGTGGATGATGTGCCCTGCTAGAGAGAAGTACAAGAAAATAGATGATGTGGACATGCTAGACTGAGGTACAAGACTGTGGATGATGTCGCTCTGCAAGACTGAGGTGCAAGATTGTGAATGATATGGCCCTGTTAGACCGAGGTAACAGACTGTGGATGATGTAGGATTGCTAGACAGAGGTACAAGACTGTGGATCATGTCGCCCTGGTAGACTGAGGTAGCAGACTGTGGATAATGTAGCCCTGCTAGACAGAGGTACAAGATTGTGCATGATGTGGATCTGCTAGAGTGAGGTACAAGTCTGTGGATGATACGGCCCTTTTAGACTCAGGTACAAGGCTCTGGATGATGTCGCGCTGCTAGACTGAGGTAGCAGACTGTGGCTGATGAAGCCCTGATAGTCTGAGGTTGATGACTGTGGAAGATGTGGAATTGCTAGAATGATGTACAAGACTGTGGATGACTTGATCCTGCTAGACTGAGGGACAAGACTGTGGATGATGAGGCCCTTCAAGACTGATGTACAAGGCTGTGGATGATGTCGCCCTGCTACATCTAAGGAGACTGTGCATGATGTAGCCCTTCTAGACTGAGGTAGCAGACTGTGGATGATGTGGTCGTGCTACACTGAGGTAGCAGACTGTGGATGATGTGGCCGTACTAGACTGAGATAGCAGACTGTGGATGATAGGTCGTGCTAGACTGAGGTAGCAGACTGTGGATGATGTGGCCCTGCTAGACTGAGGTAGCAGACTGTGGATGATGTGGCCCTGCTAGACTGAGGTAGCAGACTGTGCATGATGTAACCCTTCTAGACTGAGGTAACAGACTAATGACGACGTAGCCCTACTAGACTGAGGTAGTAGACTGTGGATGATGTGGCCGTGCTAGACTGAGGTAGCAGACTGTGGATGATGTGGCCGTGCCAGACTGAGGTAGCAGACTGTGGATGATGTGGCCCTGCTAGACTGAGGTAGCAGACTGTGCATGATGTAGCCCTTCTAGACTGAGGTAACAGACTGATGACGACGTAGCCCTACTAGACTGAGGTAGCAGACTGTGGATGATGTGGACGTGCTAGACTGAGGTAGCAGACTGTGGATGATGTGGCCGTGCTAGACTGAGGAAGCAGACTGTAGAAGATTTGGCCGTGCTAGACTGAGGTAGCAGACTGTGGATGATGTGGCCCTGCTAGACTGAGGTAGCAGACTGTGCATGATGTAGCCCTTCTAGAGTGAGGTAACAGACTGATGACGACGTAGCCCTACTAGACTGAGGTAGCAGACTGTGGATGATGTGGCCGTGCTAGACTGAGGTAGCAGACTGTGGATGATGTGGCCGTGCTAGACTGAGGTAGCAGACTGTGGATGATGTGGCCGTGCTAGACTGAGGTAGCAGACTGTGGATGATGTGGCCGTGCTAGACTGAGGTAGCAGACTGTGGATGATGCGGCCGTGCTAGACTGAGGTAGCAGACTGTGGATGATGTGGCCCTCCTAGACTGAGGTAGCAGACTGTGGATGATGTGGCCCTCCTAGACTGAGGTAGCAGACTGTGGATGATGTGGCCCTGCTAGACTGAGGTAGCAGACTGTGGATGATGTGGCTCTCCTAGACTGAGGTAGCAGACTGTGGATGATGTGGCCTTGCTAGACTGAGGTAGCAGACTGTGGATGATGTGGCCCTGCTAGACTGATGTAGCAGACTGTGGATGATGTGGCCCTCCTAGACTGATGTAGCAGACTGTGGATGATGTGGCCCTCCTAGACTGATGTAGCAGACTGTGGATGATGTGGCCCTGCTAGACTGAGGTAGCAGACTGTGGATGATGTGGCCGTGCTAGACTGAGGTAGCAGACTGTGGATGATGTGGCCGTGCTAGACTGAGGTAGCAGACTGTGGATGATGTGGCCGTGCTAGACTGAGGTAGCAGACTGTGGATGATGTGGCCGTGCTAGACTGAGGTAGCAGACTGTGGATGATGTGGCCGTGCTAGACTGAGGTAGCAGACTGTGGATGATGTGGCCCTCCTAGACTGAGGTAGCAGACTGTGGATTCTGTAACCAGTCTCTGGTCTGTTTACCCCTACAATTCTTTATGCGGCTGACAGTAAGAGATTATCAGGTGCTGCTTCAGGCGTCTCTTCAGAGCACCGCTTTCAGATGAGTCAAGGTTTAATCAGGTGTGAAAGTCCGCCAGCACAGTAGCAACATGGAACTGTTCAAGTAACCAATGTGGAATAAGTCACTTTGACTATTTTGGGTTATCCTGAAGTAATTTCTACTATGTACGTAATTGTACTTATGTATACCTGTGCGTAAATAAACTTACGAAGTTTTTTCTGCAAGGTTTTCTTCCTCGTCATCGTCTCTTATTTTCCTTGTATGTGGGCACTAATCTCTACAACATGTCCTCTGAACTTACCACCTCATCATTTTCGAAGTCCTCATTCACATCTTCTAGGCTTGGTATCTTCAAAGGTCTGACCTGGCAGTCTCCTCACCACCAGAATGACTTCTTGAACTTAACTTTCAGCTGTGAGAAACTTGTGATATTATTCACAACACTAGACCACAATTTTCCCCAGTCTGCATTTAATGTTGATTGGGACACTTTAGCCTTGATACTGTTTTTGGCAACGGTAAAGGTAAATTTTTACCATAAGTCAGGCACTCCAAATTCTTAAGTCAGCGTCGAATGCTCCGAGAAGTTTCCATATGACTAATGTTTACTGGTAAAAACTCAACGTTTACATGGGGATATTTATCTAATCTCTGTTAATCGAAGTCAAATAATTTCGATTTATATGCTACAGTTCTCTTATCACGTTTCAACTTATATTTTAAGTAGGCTAGTGGAAAATTTATCAATTGTAAACTAGCGCCAAAATATTAGAATCCATAATAGCACATACAGTTAGTTTACATCTTAATAAATATGGGAGTAACGAGTTACAACGAGGAGATAAAGTGGTCATTCTTTGCTGACAAATATCCTGAGTTTCTTCAGTAAGATATTTGATAAAGAATATTTTCTTGTTTACGTTTAATAAAACTGTTGAGAAAGTTCTTTGCAAGAGTCTGCTGAAGGAAGTAACCTCACAAATGCCTCTAATGGATCCAGATCTAACTAATTTGCCGAAGAGAGTAACAGAAATATAAATATACGGAGCATGACGCCTTAAATGAGGTACTGTGAATGTTACGGTGACTTTATGAAGGACGGTCTCACTATGTGGGGCTTTACCAATGTAGAGACCAGAGAGACAGCTGTAGTGAGGGCAGGAAGGTGGAGGTGTAGTGAGGGGGCTGGAAGCGTAGTGAGGGGGGCTTGGAGGTGTAGTGAGAGGGGCTGGAGGTGTAGTGAGGGAACTTGGAGGTGTAGTGAGAGGGGGTGGAGGTGTAGTGAGGGGCTTGGAGGTGTAGTGTAGGGGTAGGTGTGGTGAGGGAGGGGTTGGAGGTGCAGTGATGGGGGCTTGGAGGTGTAGTGAGGGGGCTTGGAGGTGTAGTGAGGGGGTTGGAGGTGTAGTGAGGGGGCTTGGAGGTGTAGTGAGGGGGATTGGAGGTGTAGTGAGGGGGGCCTTGGAGGTGTAGTGAGGGGGGTTGGAGGTGTAGTGAGGGGGGCTGGAAGTAGTGAGGGTGTTGGAGGTGTAGTGAGGGGGGTTGGAGGTGTAGTGAGATGGGGGGTTGGAGGTGTAGTGAGGGGGGTTGGAGGTGTAGTGAGGGGGGCTTGGAGGTGTAGTGAGGGGGGTTGGAGGTGTAGTGAAAGAGGTTGGAGGTGTAGTGAGGGGGGTTGGATTTGTAGTGAGGGGGCTTGGAGGTGTAGTGAGGGGGGGTTGGAGGTGTAGTGAGGGGGGTTGGAGGTGTAGTGAGGGGGTTGGAGGTGTAGTGAGGGGGTTGGGGGTGTAGTGAGGGAGGTTGGAGGTGTAGTGAGGGGGGTTAGAGGCGTAGTGAGGGGGGTTGGAGGTGTAGTGAGGGGGGGTTGGAGGTGTAGTGAGGGGGATTGGAGGTGTAGTGAGGGGGGTTGGAGGTGTAGTGAGGGGGTTGGAGGTGTAGTGAGAGGGGTTGGAGGTGTAGTGAGGGGGGTGAGGTGTAGTGAGGAAGGTTGGAGGTGTAGTGAGGGGGGTTGGAGGTGTAGTGAGGGGGATTGGAGGTGTAGTGAGGGTGGGTTGGAGGTGTAGTGAGGGGGGGTTGGAGGTGTAGTGTTGGAGGTGTAGTGAGGGGGGTTGGAGGTGTAGTGAGGGGGGTTGGAGGTGTAGTGAGGGGGGTTGGAGGTGTAGTGAGGGGGGGTTGGAGGTGTAGTGAGGGAGGTGTAGTGAGGGGGGGTTGGAGTAGTGAGTGAGGGGGGTTGGAGGTGTAGTGAGGGGGGTTGGAGGTGTAGTGAGGGGGGTTGGAGGTGTAGTGAGGGGGGTTGGGGTGTAGTTAGGGGGTTTGGAGGTGTAGTGAGGGTGGGTTGGAGGTGTAGTGAGGTGGGTTGGAAGTGTAGTGAGGGGGTTGGAGGTGTAGTGAGGGGTGTTGGAGGTGTAGTGAGGGGGGTTTGGAGGTGTAGTGAGGGGGGGTTGGAGGTGTAGTGAGAAAGGTTGGAGGCTTAGTGAGGGGGGTTGGAGGTGTAGTGAGGGGGGTTGGGGGTTGAGGGAGGTTGGAGGTGTAGTGAGGGGGGTTGGAGGTGTAGTGAGGGGGGTTGGAGGTGTAGTGAGGGGGGTTGGAGGTGGTGAGGGGGGGTTGGAGTGTGTAGTGAGGGTAGTGAGGGAGGTTGGAGGTGTAGTGAGGGGGGTTGGAGGTGTAGTGAGGGGGGGTTGGAGGTGTAGTGAGGGGGTTGGAGGTGTAGTGAGTTTGGAGGGGTTGGAGGTGTAGTGAGGGGGGTTGGAGGTGTAGTGAGGGGGGTTGGAGGTGTAGTGAGGGGGTGCAGTTTGGAGGTGTAGTGAGTTGAGGTGTAGTGAGGGGGGTTGGAGGTGTAGTGAGGGGGGTTGGAGGTGTAGTGAGGGGGTTTGGAGGTGTAGTGAGGGGGGTTGGAGGTGTAGTGAGGGGGGGGGGTTGGAGGTGTAGTGAGAGGGGTTGGAGGTGTAGTGAGGGGGGTTGGAGGTGTAGTGAGGGGGGTTGGAGGTGTAGTGAGGGGGTGTTGGAGGTGTAGTGAGTTGGAGGTAGTGAGTGAGTTGGAGGTGTTGAGGGGGGTTGGAGGTGTAGTGAGGGGGGTTGGAGGTGTAGTGAGGGGGGTTGGAGGTGTAGTGAGTGGGGTTAGAGGTGTAGTGAGGGGGGTTGGAGGTGTAGTGAGGGGGGTTGGAGGTGTAGTGAGGAAGGTTGGAGGTGTAGTGAGGGGGGGTTGGAGGTGCAGTGAGGGGGGTTGGAGGTGTAGTGAGGGGGGTTGGAGGTGTAGAGAGGGGGGGTTGGAGGTGTAGTGAGGGGTGTTGGAGGTGTAGTGAGGGGGGTTTGGAGGTGTAGCGAGGGGGGGTTGGAGGTGTAGTGAGGAAGGTTGGAGGCTTAGTGAGGGGGGTTGGAGGTGTAGTGAGGGGGGTTGGGGGTGCAGTGAGGGAGGTTGGAGGTGTAGTGAGGGGGGTTAGAGGTGTAGTGAGGGGGGTTGGAGGTGTAGTGAGGGGTGTTGGAGGTGTAGTGAGGAAGGTTGGAGGCGTAGTGAGGGGGGTTGGAGGTGTAGTGAGGGGGGGTTGGAGGTGTAGTGAGGGGGATTGGAGGTGTAGTGAGAGGGGTTTGAGGTGTAGTGAGGGGGTTCGAGGTGTAGTGAGGGGGGTTGGAGGTGTAGTGAGGGGGGTTTGAGGTGTAGTGAGGAAGGTTGGAGGTGTAGTGAGGGGGGTTGGAGGTGTAGTGAGGGGGGTAGTGAGGGGGGTTGGAGGTGTAGTGAGGGGGGGTTGGAGGTGTAGTGAGTGAGGGGGGTTGGAGGTGTAGTGAGCGGGGTTGGAGGTGTAGTGAGGGGGGTTGGAGGTGTAGTGAGGGGGGTTGGAGGTGTAGTGAGGGGGGGTTGGAGGTGTAGTGAGTGGGGTTGGAGGTGTAGTGAGGGGGGGTTGGAGGTGTAGTGAGGGGGGTTGGAGGTGTAGTGAGGGGGGTTGGAGGTGTAGTGAGGGGGGTTGGAGGTGTAGTGAGGGGGGTTGGAGGTGTAGTGAGGGGGGTTGGAGGTGTAGTGAGGGGGGTTGGAGGTGTAGTGAGGGGGGGTTGGAGGTGTAGTGAGGGGGGTTGGAGGTGTAGTGAGGGGGGTTGGAGGTGTAGTGAGGGGGGTTGGAGGTGTAGTGAGGGGGGTTGGAGGTGTAGTGAGGGGGGTGGGAGGGGTAGTGAGGGGGGTTGGAGGTGTAGTGAGGGGGGTTGGAGGTGTAGTGAGGGGGGTTGGAGGTGTAGTGAGGGGGGGTTGGAGGTGTAGTGAGGGGGGTTGGAGGTGTAGTGAGGGGGGTTGGAGGTGTAGTGAGGGGGGGTTGGAGGTGTAGTGAGGGGGGTTGGAGGTGTAGTGAGGGGGGGTTGGAGGTGTAGTGAGGGGGGTTGGAGGTGTAGTGAGGGGGGGTTGGAGGTGTAGTGAGGGGGGTTGGAGGTGTAGTGAGGGGGGGGGGTTGTGAGGTTGTAGTGAGTGGGGGGTTGGAGGTGTAGTGAGGGGGGGTTGGAGGTGTAGTGAGGGGGGTTGGACGTGTAGTGAGGGGGGTTGAAGGTGTAGTGAGGGGGGTTTGAGGTGTAGTGAGGGGGTTGGAGGTGTAGTGAGGGGGGGTTGGAGGTGTAGTGAGGGGGTTGGAGGTGTAGTGAGGGGGGTTGGAGGTGTAGTGAGGGGGGGTTGGAGGTGTAGTTAGGGGGGTTGGAGGGGTAGTGAGGGGGGTGGGAGGTGTAGTGAGGGGGGGTTGGAGGTGTAGTGAGGGGGGTTGGAGGTGTAGTGAGGGGGGTTGGAGGTGTAGTGAGGGGGGTTGGAGGTGTAGTGAGGGGGGTTGGAGGTGTAGTGAGGGGGGATGGAGGTGTAGTGAGGGGGAAGGCCAAGATGGAATACACTTATATCATCTTATAACAGCGTCCTGACTGGTAAAAATTTATTGCCGTTCTATTGAAGATGTTGAAAATACCCGAAGTTTGTGGAACACTACTTGAGGTAATAATTACTGCAGAGTCCGAGTACCATCGCTCCTGCAAAGTCATGACAATAATAATTACTGAGAAGGAAAGTATCGCCACATACCAGAGTCCAAGTGTTGGGAGATGGCTCTTTGATAGTCATGTTAATCATGTAAATTAAATTTACCCTCCTCTTCCTAGGGTCAAATCTGATTACTTTTTTTTTCAGGCGTTGCATAGGCCTACTAGTTTATCCAGTCTCAGTGAATACAATATTATTCCATTGTTCTTTGAAGTATACAGCGTCTAAGTAGGCTGTTGAATATTATCTGCACTAACAAGGGCCTGACTCTCACACACACTGCTTCCCTCAGCTGCTCTGATATAATTATCACCCATTGAGACAGTCGAGATGAGCTACAGTGCATGCTTCCCTGTGTTTGTTGACAGCATGCTTCCCTGTGTTTGTTGACAGCATGCTTCCCTGTGTTTGTTGACAGCATGCTTCCCTGTGTTTGTTGACAGCATGCTTCCCTGTGTTTGTTGACAGCATGCTTCCCTGTGTTTGTTGACAGCATGCTTCCCTGTGTTTGGTGACAGCATGCTTCCCTGTGTTTGTTGACAGCATGCTTCCCTGTGTTTGGTGACAGCATGCTTCCCTGTGTTTGTTGAGAGCATGCTTCCCTGTGTTTGTTGACAGCATGCTTCCCTGTGCTTGTTGAGAGCATGCTTCCCTGTGATTGTTGACAGCATGCTTCCCTGTGTTTTTTGACAGCATGCTTCCCTGTGTTTGGTGACAGCGTGCTTCCCAGTGTTTGCTGACAGCATGCTTCCGTGTGTTTGTTGACAGCATGCTTCCCTGCGTTTGACAGCATGCTTCCCTGTGTTTGACAGCATGCTTCCCTGTGTTTGGTGACAGCATGCTTCCCTGTGTTTGGTGACAGCATGCTTCCCTGTGTTTGTTGACAGCATGCTTCCCTGTGTTTGTTGACAGCATGCTTCCCTGTGTTTGGTGGCAGCATACTTCCCTGTGTTTGTTGACAGCATACTTCCCTGTGTTTGTTGACAGCATGCTTCCCTGTGTTTTTTGACAGCATGCTTCCCTGTGTTTGGTGACAGCATGCTTCCCTGTGTTTGTTGACAGCATGCTTCCCTGTGTTTGGTGACAGCATGCTTCCCTGTGTTTGTTGACAGCATGCTTCCCTGTGTTTGGTGACAGCATGCTTCCCTGTGTTTGGTGACAGCATGCTTCCCTGTGTTTGTTAACAGCATGCTTCCCTGTGTTTGTTGACAGCATGCTTCCCTGTGTTTGTTGACAGCTTGCTTCCCTGTGTTTGGTGACAGCATGCTTCACTGTGTTTGGTGACAGCATGCTTCCCTGTGTTTGTTGACAGCATGCTTCCATGTGTTTGTTGACAACATGATTCCCTGTGTTTGGTGGCAGCATGCTTCCCTGTGTTTGTTGACAGCATGCTTCCCTGTGTTTGGTGGCAGCATGCTTCCTTGTGTTTGGTGACAGCACGGTTCCTTGTGTTTGGTGACAGCATGCTTCCCTGTGTTTGGTGACAGCATGCTTCCCTGTGTTTGGTGACAGCATGCTTCCCTGTGTTTGGTGACAGCATGCTTCCCTGTGTTTGTTGACAGCATGCTTCCCTGTGTTTGTTGACAGCATGCTTCCCTGTGTTTGTTGACAGCATGCTTCCCTGTGTTTGGTGACAGCATGCTTCACTGTGTTTGGTGACAGCATGCTTCCCTGTGTTTGTTGACAGCATGCTTCCCTGTGTTTGTTGACAGCATGCTTCCCTGTGTTTGTTGACAGCATGCTTCCCTGTGTTTGGTGACAGCATGCTTCCCTGTGTTTGGTGACAGCATGCTTCCCTGTGTTTGGTGACAGCATGCTTCCCTGTGTTTGGTGACAGCATGCTTCCCTGTGTTTGGTGACAGCGTGCTTCCCAGTGTTTGGTGACAGCATGCTTCCCAGTGTTTGGTGTGTTTGGTGACAGCATGCTTCCCTGTGTTTGGTGACAGCATGCTTCCCTGTGTTTGGTGACAGCATGCTTCCCTGTGTTTGGTGACAGCATGCTTCCCTGTGTTTGGTGACAGCATGCTTCCCTGTGTTTGGTGACAGCATGCTTCCCTGTGTTTGTTGACAGCATGCTTCCCTGTGTTTGGTGACAGCATGCTTCCCTGTGTTTGGTGACAACATACTTCCCAGTATTTGGTGACAGCATACTTCACTGTGTTTGGTGACAGCATGCTTCCCTGTGTTTGGTGACAGCATGCTTCCCTGTGTTTGTTGACAGCATGCTTCCCTGTGTTTGGTGACAGCATGCTTCCCTGTGTTTGTTGACAGCATGCTTCCCTGTGTTTGTTGACAGCATGCTTCCCTGTGTTTGTTGACAGCATGCTTCCCTGTGTTTGGTGACAGCATGCTTCCCTGTGTTTGGTGACAGCATGCTTCCCTGTGTTTGGTGACAGCATGCTTCCCTGTGTTTGGTGACAGCAACACTTCCCAGAGTCTGGTGCCACACTTCCCAGAGTCTGGTGCCACACTTCCCAGAGTCCGATACCACACTTCCCAGAATCTGGTGCCATGCTTCCCAGAATCTGGTGCCATGCTTCCCAGAATCTGGTGCCATGTTTCCCAGAGTCTGGTGCCACACTTCCCAGAGTCTGGTGCCACGCTTCCCAGAGTCTGGTGCCACACTTCCCAGAGTCTGGTGCCACACTTCCCAGAGTCTGGTGCCACGCTTCCCAGAGTCTGGTGCCACACTTCCCAGAGTCTGGTGCCACACTTCCCAGAGTCTGGTGCCACACTTCCCAGAGTCTGGTGCCACACTTCCCAGAGTCTGGTGCCACGCTTCCCAGAGTCTGGTGCCACGCTTCCCAGAGTCTGGTGCCACACTTCCCAGAGTCTGGTGCCACGCTTCCCAGAGTCTGGTGCCACGCTTCCCAGAGTCCGGTACCACACTTCCCAGAGTCCGGTGCCACACTTCCCAGAGTCTGGTGCCACACTTCCCAGAGTCTGGTGCCACACTTCCCAGAGTCTGGTGCCACACTTCCCAGAGTCCGATACCACACTTCCCAGAGTCTGGTGCCACACTTCCCAGAGTCTGGTGCCACGCTTCCCAGAGTCTGGTGCCACACTTCCCAGAGTCCGGTGCCACACTTCCCAGAGTCTGGTGCCACGCTTCCCAGAGTCTGGTGCCACACTTCCCAGAGTCCGGTACCACACTTCCCAGAGTCTGGTGCCACGCTTCCCAGAGTCCGATACCACACTTCCCAGAGTCTGGTGCCACACTTCCCAGAGTCTGGTGCCACACTTCCCAGAGTCTGGTGCCACACTTCCCAGAGTCCGGTACCACACTTCCCAGAGTCTGGTGCCACACTTCCCAGAGTCCGGTGCCACGCCCCCCAGAGTCCGGTGCCACGCCCCCCAGAGTCCGGTGCCACGCCCCCCAGAGTCCGGTGCCACGCCCCCCAGAGTCCGGTGCCACGCCCCCCAGAGTCTGGTGCCACGCCCCCCAGAGTCCGGTGCCACGCCCCCGAGAGTCCGGTGCCACGCCCCCCAGAGTCTGGTGCCACGCCCCCCCGAGTCCGGTGCCACGCCCCCGAGAGTCCGGTGCCACGCCCCCCAGAGTCCGGTGCCACGCCCCCCAGAGTCTGGTGCCACGCCCCCCAGAGTCCGGTGCCACGCCCCCCAGAGTCCGGTGCCACGCCTCCCAGAGTCCGGTGCCACGCCCCCCAGAGTCCGGTGCCACGCCCCCCAGAGTCTGGTGCCACGCGCCCCAGAGTCTGGTGCCACACGTCCCAGAGTCTGGTGCCACGCCCCCCAGAGTCCGGTGCCACGCCCCCCAGAGTCCGGGGCCACGCCCCCCAGAGTCTGGTGCCACGCCCCCCAGAGTCAGGTGCCACACTTCCCAGAGTCTGGTGCCACGCCCCCCAGAGTCAGGTGCCACGCCCCCCAGAGTCCGGTGCCACACTTCCCAGAGTCTGGTGCCACTCTTCCCAGAGTCTGGTGCCACGCCCCCCAGAGTCCGGTGCCACGCCCCCCAGAGTCCGGTGCCACGCCCCCCAGAGTCCGGTGCCACGCCCCCCAGAGTCCGGTGCCACGCCCCCCAGAGTCCGGTGCCACGCCCCCCAGAGTCCGGTGCCACGCCCCCGAGAGTCCGGTGCCACGCCCCCCAGAGTCTGGTGCCACACTTCCCAGAGTCCGGTGCCACGCCCCCCAGAGTCCGGTGCCACGCCCCCCAGTGCTTGGTAATATACTAAGTAAAGTGGGTCACACAAGCCGTGCTGAGATACAATAGATATTATAAAAAAATATTTTCGGCATTCATGATCATATTTGGGTAAATTCATCACTCCATCGTTTTGAAAATATAAACAGAAAAATATTTGTAAAAATATAATAAAAATTAATGAAAAATTTTAGTTGACTCAGTTTTTATAGTTTACTTATATATAAAAACACAACCATTGAATATTATCTAAATGATTCAAACAACCATTGAATATTATCTAAATGATTCAAACAACCATTGAATATTATCTAAATGATTCAAACAACCATTGAATATTATCTAAATGATTCAAACAACCATTGAATATTATCTAAATGATTCAAACAACCATTGAATATTATCTAAATGATTCAAACAACCATTGAATATTATCTAAATGATTCAAACAACCATTGAATATTATCTAAATGATTCAAACAACCATTGAATATTATCTAAATGATTCAAACAACCATTGAATATTATCTAAATGATTCAAACAACCATTGAATATTATCTAAATGATTCAAACAACCATTGAATATTATCTAAATGATTCAAACAACCATTGAATATTATCTAAATGATTCAAACAACCATTGAATATTATCTAAATGATTCAAACAACCATTGAATATTATCTAAATGATTCAAACAACCATTGAATATTATCTAAATGATTCAAACAACCATTGAATGTTATCTAAATGATTCAAACAACCATTGAATATTATCTAAATGATTCAAACAACCATTGAATGTTATCTAAATGATTCAAACAACCATTGAATATTATCTAAATGATTCAAACAACCATTGAATATTATCTAAATGATTCAAACAACCATTGAATATTATCTAAATGATTCAAACAACCATTGAATATTATCTAAATGATTCAAACAACCATTGAATATTATCTAAATGATTCAAACAACCATTGAATATTATCTAAATGATTCAAACAACCATTGAATATTATCTAAATGATTCAAACAACCATTGAATATTATCTAAATGATTCAAACAACCATTGAATATTATCTAAATGATTCAAACAACCATTGAATATTATCTAAATGATTCAAACAACCATTGAATATTATCTAAATGATTCAAACAACCATTGAATATTATCTAAATGATTCAAACAACCATTGAATATTATCTAAATGATTCAAACAACCATTGAATATTATCTAAATGATTCAAACAACCATTGAATATTATCTAAATGATTCAAACAACCATTGAATATTATCTAAATGATTCAAACAACCATTGAATATTATCTAAATGATTCAAACAACCATTGAATATTATCTAAATGATTCAAACAACCATTGAATATTATCTAAATGATTCAAACAACCATTGAATATTATCTAAATGATTCAAACAACCATTGAATATTATCTAAATGATTCAAACAACCATTGAATATTATCTAAATGATTCAAACAACCATTGAATATTATCTAAATGATTCAAACAACCATTGAATATTATCTAAATGATTCAAACAACCATTGAATATTATCTAAATGATTCAAACAACCATTGAATATTATCTAAATGATTCAAACAACCATTGAATATTATCTAAATGATTCAAACAACCATTGAATATTATCTAAATGATTCAAACAACCATTGAATATTATCTAAATGATTCAAACAACCATTGAATATTATCTAAATGATTCAAACAACCATTGAATATTATCTAAATGATTCAAACAACCATTGAATATTATCTAAATGATTCAAACAACCATTGAATATTATCTAAATGATTCAAACAACCATTGAATATTATCTAAATGATTCAAACAACCATTGAATATTATCTAAATGATTCAAACAACCATTGAATATTATCTAAATGATTCAAACAACCATTGAATATTATCTAAATGATTCAAACAACCATTGAATATTATCTAAATGATTCAAACAACCATTGAATATTATCTAAATGATTCAAACAACCATTGAATATTATCTAAATGATTCAAACAACCATTGAATATTATCTAAATGATTCAAACAACCTATCTAAATGATTCAAACAACCATTGAATATTATCTAAATGATTCAAACAACCATTGAATATTATCTAAATGATTCAAACAACCATTGAATATTATCTAAATGATTCAAACAACCATTGAATATTATCTAAATGATTCAAACAACCATTGAATATTATCAAAATGATTCAAACAACCATTGAATATTATCTAAATGATTCAAACAACCATTGAATATTATCTAAATGATTCAAACAACCATTGAATATTATCTAAATGATTCAAACAACGTTAAGGTAAAACCTGAAGTGACGATGAATCGAATCTGAGACAATGAAAATAATTCAGAGGTTTAATGTAGCAAGAGAATAAGCGCATGGTTCCATACTTAGGCTATTATCTACTGTGAACACAATAACCATGGAAGATACAAGCAGAAGATTCGGTTACATCTAATTGAAGACAGATCTGGACACCTATGTTAGACTAGGACTGAGCTGTGTTGAAGAGAGCATGTTAACACTGTGTAGTTTAAGAGAACACAAGGGCAAGTGTGAGTGAACCGCCGTTAATGAGATGGTGAACTCACTTTGCAGAAGTCTCAAGTAAAATTGAGTACTAGCCAGGGAAAAACACTGCTCCAGGAATGTCAGTCATCTCGAATGAGTATTTGTAGTGGCTGATTTCCACAGTAACAAGATGAAGGGGCCATACTATGGGTGGGGTTAGAACCTACGATCAGAGTCACAAAACTCCAAACTGTCGCGTTAGCCACTGGACCAGCTGGCTACAGTAAGATTCATCCAACTAGGTATATTTCTATATTTCAACCGTACCCGTGGTATGGTTTGTTTGTAATCGTGTCATTACGATTTCGTGAGTCAGGACATTGACTTTCTTCCAAAGTCAGAGTAGTCAATGAAGTCCTTTGAGGTTTCACTGGTCTTTAGAAATACTGGTGGATCATTAAGGAGCCTGGTAGTCAAGTGAATCCTTTAGATGCATACTTCAAGAAATCAACTAGGAATTAGATAAATTCTCATTGGAACTGAAGCTAATTGTAATTAATCACAGTGTTTCAGAAATTATAATTGCAATGGTAACTGAACTTTTAGATTAAGATGTAAATATAATTGACTGTTGTCAAACATAAATTACATTATGAAACTGGGGCACTATAATGGGGTAATGACAGTATGAAGGTAGTTTCAGGTCAAATGGTACATAACCATACATTCTGATGTGATTCTCGTTGTTTGGGTCACGTCCAGTACTTGTATTGTTGAGTCATGTTTGTGTGGGCTGTGTATGAGTGGGCTGTGTATGAGTGGGCTGTGTATGAGTGGGCCGTGTATGTGTGGGCCGTGTATGTGTGGGCTGTGTATGAGTGGGCTGTGTATGAGTGGGCTGTGTATGAGTGGGCTGTGTATGAGTGGGCTGTGTATGAGTGGGCTGTGTATGAGTGGGCTGTGTATGAGTGGGCTGTGTATGAGTGGGCTGTGTATGAGTGGGCTGTGTATGAGTGGGCCGTGTATGTGTGGGCCGTGTATGTGTGGGCTGTGTATGAGTGGGCCGTGTATGAGTGGGCCGTGTATGAGTGGGCTGTGTATGAGTGGGCTGTGTATGAGTGGGCTGTGTATGAGTGGGCTGTGTATGAGTGGGCCGTGTATGAGTGGGCCGTGTATGAGTGGGCTGTGTATGAGTGGGCTGTGTATGAGTGGGCCGTGTATGAGTGGGCCGTGTATGAGTGGGCCGTGTATGAGTGGGCTGTGTATGAGTGGGCTGTGTATGAGTGGGCTGTGTATGAGTGGGCCGTGTATGAGTGGGCCGTGTATGAGTGGGCTGTGTATGTGTGGGCTATGTATGAGTGGGCTGTGTATGAGTGGGCTGTGTATGAGTGGGCTGTGTATGAGTGGGCTGTATATGTGTGGGCTGTGTATGTGTGGGCTGTGTATGAGTGGGCTGTGTATGAGTGGGCTGTGTATGAGTGGGCTGTGTATGAGTGGGCTGTGTATGAGTGGGCTGTGTATGTGTGGGCTGTGTATGAGTGGGCTGTGTATGAGTGGGCAGTGCATGAGTGGGCTGTGTGTGTGTGGGCTGTGTGTGAGTGGGATGTGTGTGTGTGGGCTGTGTATGAGTGGGCTGTGTATGTGTGGGCTGTGTATGAGTGGGCGGTGTATGTGTGGGCTGTGTATGAGTGGGCTGTGTATGAGTGGGCTGTGTATGTGTGGGCTGTGTATGAGTGGGCTGTGTATGAGTGGGCTGTGTATGAGTGGGCTGTGTGTGTGTGGGCTGTGTATGAGTGGGCAGTGCATGAGTGGGCTGTGTGTGTGTGGGCTGTGTGTGAGTGGGATGTGTGTGTGTGGGCTGTGTGTGAGTGGGCTGTGTATGTGTGGGCAGTGTATGAGTGGGCTGTGTATGAGTGGGCTGTGTATGAGTGGGCTGTGTATGAGTGGGCTGTGTATGTGTGGGCTGTGTATGAGTGGGCTGTGTATGAGTGGGCTGTGTATGTGTGGGCTGTGTATGAGTCGGCTGTGTATGAGTCGGCTGTGTATGAGTGGGCTGTGTATGAGTGGGCTGTGTATGAGTGGGCTGTGTATGTGTGGGCAGTGTATGAGTGGGCTGTGTATGAGAGGGCTGTGTATGAGTGGGCTCTGTATGAGTGGGCTGTGTATGAGTGGGCTGTGTATGAGTGGGCGTTGTATGTGTGGGCTGTGTTTGAGTGGGCTGTGTTTGAGTGGGCTGTGTTTGAGTGGGCTGTGTATGTGTGGGCTGTGTATGTGTGGGCTGTGTATGTGTGGGCTGTGTATGAGTGGGCTGTGTTTGAGTGGGCTGTGTATGAGAGGGCTGTGTATGAGTGGGCTGTGTTTGAGTGGGCTGTGTATGAGTGTGCTGTGTATGAGTGGGCTGTGAATGTGTGGGCTGTGTATGTGTGAGCTGTGTATGAGTGGGTTGTGTATGTGTGGGCTGTGTATGAGTGGGCTGAGTATGAGTGGGCTGTGTATGAGTGGGCTGTGTATGAGTGGGCTGTGTATGAGTGGGCTGTGTATGTGTGGGCTGTGTATGAGTGGGCTGTGTATGAGTGGGCTGTGTATGAGTGGGCTGTGTATGAGTGGGATGTGTATGTGTGGGTTGCGTATGTGTGGGCTGTGTATGTGTGGGCTGTGTATGAGTGGGCTGTGTATGAGTGGGCTGTGTATGTGTGGGCTGTGTATGAGTGGGCTGTGTATGAGTGGGCTGTGTATGTGTGGGCTGTGTATGAGTGGGCTGTGTATGAGTGGGCTGTGTATGTGTGGGCTGTGTATGAGTGGGCTGTGTATGAGTGGGCTGTGTATGAGTGGGCTGTGTATGAGTGGGATGTGTATGTGTGGGTTGCGTATGTGTGGGCTGTGTATGAGTGGGCTGTGTATGAGTGGGCTGTGTATGAATGGGCTGTGTATGTGTGGGCTGTGTATGTGTGGGCTGTGCATGAGTAGGCTGTGTATGAGTGGGCTGTGTATGAGTGGGCTGTGTATGTGTGGGCTGTGTATGAGTGGGCTGTGTATGAGTGGGCTGTGTATGAGTGGGCTGTGTATGTGTGGGCTGTGTATGTGTGGGCTGTGTATGAGTGGGCTGTGTATGAGTGGGCTGTGTATGTGTGGGCTGTGTATGAGTGGGCTGTGTATGAGTGGGCTGTGTATGTGTGGGCTGTGTATGAGTGGGCTGTGTATGAGTGGGCTGTGTATGTGTGGGCTGTGTATGAGTGGGCTGTGTATGAGTGGGCTGTGTATGAGTGGGCTGTGTATGAGTGGGCTGTGTATGAGTGGGCTGTGTATGTGTGGGCTGTGTATGAGTGGGCTGTGTATGAGTGGGCTGTGTATGTGTGGGCTGTGTATGAGTGGGCTGTGTATGAGTGGGCTGTGTATGAGTGGGCTGTGCATGAGTGGGCTGTGTATGAGTGGGATGTGTATGTGTGGGTTGTGTATGTGTGGGCTGTGTATGAGTGGGCTGTGTATGAGTGGGCTGTGTATGAATGGGCTGTGTATGTGTGGGCTGTGTATGTGTGGGCTGTGTATGAGTGGGCTGTGTATGTGTGGGCTGTGTATGAGTGGGCTGTGTATGAGTGGGCTGTGTATGAGTGGGCTGTGTATGAGTGGGCTGTGTATGTGTGGGCTGTGTATGAGTGGGCTGTGTATGTGTGGGCTGTGTATGAGTGGGCTGTGTATGAGTGGGCTGTGTATGAGTGGGCTGTGTATGTGTGGGCTGTGTATGTGTGGGCTGTGTATGAGTGGGCTGTGTATGAGTGGGCTGTGTATGAGTGGGCTGTGTATGTGTGGGCTGTGTATGTGTGGGCTGTGTATGTGTGGGCTGTGTATGAGTGGGCTGTGAATGTGTGGGCTGTGTATGAGTGGGCTGTGTATGAGTGGGCTGTGTATGTGTGGGCTGAGTATGAGTGGGCAGTGTATGAGTGGGCTGTGTATGAGTGGGCTGTGTATGTGTATGCTGTGTATGAGTGGGCTGTGTATGAGTGGGCTGTGTATGAGTGGGCTGTGTATGAGTGGGCTGTGTATGTGTGGGCTGTGTATGAGTGGGCTGTGTATGAGTGGGCTGTGTATGTGTGGGCTGTGTATGAGTGGGCTGTGTATGAGTGGGCTGTGTATGAGTGGGCTGTGTATGAGTGGGATGTGTATGTGTGGGTTGTGTATGTGTGGGCTGTGTATGAGTGGGCTGTGTATGAGTGGGCTGTGTATGAATGGGCTGTGTATGAATGGGCTGTGTATGTGTGGGCTGTGTATGTGTGGGCTGTGCATGAGTGGGCTGTGTATGTGTGGGCTGTGTATGAGTGGGCTGTGTATGTGTGGGCTGTGTATGAGTGGGCTGTGTATGAGTGGGCTGTGTATGAGTGGGCTGTGTATGTGTGGGCTGTGTATGTGTGGGCTGTGTATGTGTGGGCTGTGTATGTGTGGGCTGTGTATGTGTGGGCTGTGTATGAGTGGGCTGTGTATGAGTGGGCTGTGTATGTGTGGGCTGTGTATGAGTGGGCTGTGTATGAGTGGGCTGTGTATGAGTGGGCTGTGTATGAGTGGGCTGTGTATGAGTGGGCTGTGTATGAGTGGGCTGTGTATGTGTGGGCTGTGTATGTGTGGGCTGTGTATGTGTGGGCTGTGTATGAGTGGGCTGTGTATGAGTGGGCTGTGTATGAGTGTGCTGTGTATGAGTGGGCTGTGTATGTGTGGGCTGTGTATGTGTGGGATGTGTATGAGTGGGCTGTGTATGAGTGGGCTGTGTATGTGTGGGCTGTGTATGAGTGGGCTCTGTATGAGTGGGCTGTGTATGAGTGGGCTGTGTATGTGTGGGCTGTGTATGTGTGAGCTGTGTATGAGTGGGCTGTGTATGAGTGGGCTGTGTATGAGTGGGCTGTGTATGTGTGGGCTGTGTATGTGTGGGCTGTGTATGTGTGGGCTGTGTATGTGTGGGCTGTGTATGTGTGGGCTGTGTATGTGTGGGCTGTGTATGTGTGGGCTGTGTATGTGTGGGCTGTGTATGTGTGGGTTGTGTATGTGTGGGCTGTGTATGTGTGGACTGTGTATGAGTGGGCTGTGTATGAGTGGGCTGTGTATGAGTGGGCTGTGTATGAGTGGGCTGTGTATGAGTGGGCTGTGTATGAGTGGGCTGTGTATGAGTGGGCTGTGTATGAGTGGGCTGTGTATGTGTGGGCTGTGTATGAGTGGGCTGTGTATGAGTGGGCTGTGTATGAGTGGGCTGTGTATGAGTGGGCTGTGTATGTGTGGGCTGTGTATGTGTGGGCTGTGTATGTGTGGGCTGTGTATGTGTGGGCTGTGTATGAGTGGGCTGTGTATGTGTGGGCTGTGTATGAGTGGGCTGTGTATGAGTGGGCTGTGTATGTGTGGGCTGTGTATGAGTGGGCTGTGTATGAGTGGGCTGTGTATGAGTGGGCTGTGTATGTGTGGGCTGTGTATGAGTGGGCTGTGTATGAGTGGGCTGTGTATGAGTGGGCTGTGTATGAGTGGGCTGTGTATGTGTGGGCTGTGTATGAGTGGGCTGTGTATGTGTGGGCTGTGTATGAGTGGGCTGTGTATGAGTGGGCTGTGTATGAGTGGGCTGTGTATGAGTGGGCTGTGTATGAGTGGGCTGTGTATGTGTGGGCTGTGTATGTGTGGGCTGTGTATGAGTGGGCTGTGTATGAGTGGGCTGTGTATGAATGGGCTGTGTATGAATGGGCTGTGTATGTGTGGGCTGTGAATGAGTGGGCTGTGTATGAGTGGGCTGTGTATGTGTGGGCTGTGTATGTGTGGGCTGTGTATGAGTGGGCTGTGTATGTGTGGGCTGTGTATGAGTGGGCTGTGTATGAGTGGGCTGTGTATGTGTGGGCTGTGTATGTGTGGGCTGTGTATGTGTGGGCTGTGTATGTGTGGGCTGTGTATGAGTGGGCTGTGTATGAGTGGGCTGTGTATGTGTGGGCTGTGTATGAGTGGGCTGTGTATGAGTGGGCTGTGTATGAGTGGGCTGTGTATGAGTGGGCTGTGTATGTGTGGGCTGTGTATGTGTGGGCTGTGTATGTGTGGGCTGTGTATGAGTGGGCTGTGTATGAGTGGGCTGTGTATGAGTGGGCTGTGTATGAGTGGGCTGTGTATGTGTGGGCTGTGTATGAGTGGGCTGTGTATGAGTGGGCTGTGTATGTGTGGGCTGTGTATGAGTGGGCTGTGTATGAGTGGGCTGTGTATGAGTGGGCTGTGTATGTGTGGGCTGTGTATGTGTGGGCTGTGTATGTGTGGGCTGTGTATGAGTGGGCTGTGTATGAGTGGGCTGTGTATGAGTGGGCTGTGTATGAGTGGGCTGTGTATGAGTGGGCTGTGTATGAGTGGGCTGTGTATGAGTGGGCTGTGTATGAGTGGGCTGTGTATGAGTGGGCTGTGTATCAGTGGGCTGTGTGTGTGAGCTGTGTATGTGTGGGCTATGTATGAGTGGGCTGTGTATGAGTGGGCTGTGTATGTGTGGGCTGTGTATGAATGGGCTGTGTATGTGTGGGCTGTGTATGTGTGGGCTGTGTATGAGTGGGCTGTGTATGTGTGGGCTGTGTATGAGTGGGCTGTGTATGTGTGGGCTGTGTATGAGTGGGCTGTGTATGAGTGGGCTGTGTATGAGTGGGCTGTGTATGTGTGGGCTGTGTATGTGTGGGCTGTGTATGTGTGGGCTGTGTATGTGTGAGCTGTGTATGTGTGGGCTATGTATGAGTGGGCTGTGTATGAGTGGGCTGTGTATGAGTGATCTGTTTATGAGTGGGCTGTGTATGAGTGGGCTCTGTATGAGTGGGCTGTGTATGAGTGGGCTGTGTATGAGTGGGCTGTGTATGAGTGGACTGTGTATGTGTGGGCTGTGTATGTGTGGGCTGTGTATGAGTGGGCTGTGTATGAGTGTATGGTGGGCTGTGTATGTGTGGGCTGTGTATGAGTGGGCTGTGTATGAGTGAGCTGTGTATGAGTGGGCTGTGTATGTGTGGGCTGTGTATGAGTGGGATGTTTATGAGTGGGCTGTGTATGTGTGGGCTGTGTATGAGTGGGCTGTGTATGAGTGGGCTGTGTATGAGTGGGCTGTGTATGAGTGGGCTGTGTATGAGTGGGCTGTGTATGAGTGGGCTGTGTATGTGTGGGCTGTGTATGAGTGGGCTGTGTATGTGTGGGCTGTGTATGTGTGGGCTGTGTATGTGTGGGCTGCGTATGTGTGGGCTGTGTATGTGAGGGCTGTGTATGTGTGGGCTGTGTATGTGTTGGCTGTGTATGTGTGGGCTGTGTATGTGTGGGTTGTGTATGTGTGGGCTGTGTATGTGTGGACTGTGTATGAGTGGGCTGTGTATGAGTGGGCTGTGTATGAGTGGGCTGTGTATGAGTGGGCTGTGTATGAGTGGGCTGTGTATGTGTGGGCTGTGTATGAGTGGGCTGTGTATGTGTGGGCTGTGTATGAGTGGGCTGTGTATGAGTGGGCTGTGTATGAGTGGGCTGTGTATGAGTGGGCTGTGTATGTGTGGGCTGTGTATGTGTGGGCTGTGTATGTTTGGGCTGTGTATGTGTGGGCTGTGTATGAGTGGGCTGTGAATGTGTGGGCTGTGTATGAGTGGGCTGTGTATGAGTGGGCTGTGTATGTGTGGGCTGTGTATGAGTGGGCTGTGTATGAGTGGGCTGTGTATGAGTGGGCTGTGTATGTGTGGGCTGTGTATGAGTGGGCTGTGTATGAGTGGGCTGTGTATGAGTGGGCTGTGTATGAGTGGGCTGTGTATGTGTGGGCTGTGTATGAGTGGGCTGTGTATGAGTGGGCTGTGTATGTGTGGGCTGTGTATGAGTGGGCTGTGTATGAGTGGGCTGTGTATGAGTGGGCTGTGTATGAGTGGGCTGTGTATGAGTGGGATGTGTATGTGTGGGTTGTGTATGTGTGGGCTGTGTATGAGTGGGCTGTGTATGAGTGGGCTGTGTATGAATGGGCTGTGTATGAATGGGCTGTGTATGTGGGGGCTGTGCATGAGTGGGCTGTGTATGAGTGGGCTGTGTATGAGTGGGCTGTGTATGTGTGGGCTGTGTATGAGTGGGCTGTGTATGTGTGGGCTGTGTATGAGTGGGCTGTGTATGAGTGGGCTGTGTATGTGTGGGCTGTGTCTGTGTGGGCTGTGTATGTGTGGGCTGTGTATGTGTGGGCTGTGTATGAGTGGGCTGTGTATGAGTGGGCTGTGTATGTGTGGGCTGCGTATGAGTGGACTGCGTATGAGTGGGTGTATGAGTGGGCTGTGTATGAGTGGGCTGTGTATGTGTTGGCTATGTATGTGTGGGCTGTGTATGTTTGGGCTGTGTATGTGTGGGCTGTGTATGAGTGGGCTGTGTATGAGTGGGCTGTGTATGAGTGTGCTGTGTATGAGTGGGCTGTGTATGTGTGGGCTGTGTATGAGTGGGCTGTGTATGAGTGGGCTGTGTATGTGTGGGCTGTGTATGAGTGGGCTCTGTATGAGTGGGCTGTGTATGAGTGGGCTGTGTATGTGTGGGCTGTGTATGTGTGAGCTGTGTATGAGTGGGCTGTGTATGAGTGGGCTGTGTATGAGTGGGCTGTGTATGAGTGGGCTGTGTATGTGTGGGCTGTGTATGTGTGGGCTGTGTATGTGTGGGCTGTGTATGTGTGGGTTGTGTATGTGTGGGCTGTGTATGTGTGGGCTGTGTATGTGTGGGCTGTGTATGTGTGGGTTGTGTATGTGTGGGCTGTGTATGAGTGGGCTGTGTATGAGTGGGCTGTGTATGAGTGGGCTGTGTATGAGTGGGCTGTGTATGAGTGGGCTGTGTATGTGTGGGCTGTGTATGAGTGGGCTGTGTATGAGTGGGCTGTGTATGAGTGGGCTGTGTATGAGTGGGTTGTGTATGAGTGGGCTGTGTATGAGTGGGCTGTGTATGAGTGGGCTATGTATGAGTGGGTTGTGTATGAGTGGGCTGTGTATGAGTGGGCTGTGTATGAGTGGGCTGTGTATGAGTAGGCTGTGTATGAGTGGGCTGTGTATGAGTGGACTGTGTATGAGTGGGTTGTGTATGAGTGGGCTGTGTATGAGTGGGCTGTGTATGAGTGGGCTGTGTATGAGTGGGTTGTGTATGAGTGGGCTGTGTATGTGTGGGCTGTGTATGAGTGGGCTGTGTATGAGTGGGTTGTGTATGAGTTCGCTGTGTATGAGTGGGCTGTGTATGAGTGGGCTGTGTATGAGTGGGTTGTGTATGAGTGGGCTGTGTATGAGTGGGCTGTGTATGAGTGGGCTGTGTATGAGTGGGCTGTGTATGAGTGGGTTGTGTATGTGTGGGCTGTGTATGTGTGGGCTGTGTATGAGTGGGCTGTGTATGAGTGGGTTCCTCCCTCAGCCAAGACTTGCTCACCAACAATATGCATCGTGGAAAAAATCATAAGTTATACTTTATGTATCATAATTCACTTCTTCATTAGCAACGTTTCGTCCACATAGTGAACTTTATCAGGTGAGAAACAGAGCTACCTGTGGAACTTGATCAGGTGAGAAACAGAGCTACCTGTGGAACTTTATCAGGTGAGAAACAGAGCTACCTGGGGAACTTTATCAGGTGAGAAACAGAGCTACCTGGGGAACTTTATCAGGTGAGAAACAGAGCTACCTGTGGAACTTTATCAGGTGAGAAACAGAGCTACCTGGGGAACTTTATCAGGTGAGAAACAGAGCTACCTGGGGAACTTTATCAGGTGAGAAACAGAGCTACCTGGGGAACTTTATCAGGTGAGAAACAGAGCTACCTGGGGAACTTTATCAGGTGAGAAACAGAGCTACCTGGGGAACTTTATCAGGTGAGAAACAGAGCTACCTGGGGAACTTTATCAGGGGAGAAACAGAGCTACCTGCATAACTTGATCAGGTGAGAAACAGAGCTATCTGGGGAACTTTATCAGGTGAGAAACAGAGCTACCTGGGGAACTTTATCAGGTGAGAAGCAGAGCTACCTGGGGAACTTTATCAGGTGAGAAACAGAGCTACCTGGGGAACTTTATCAGGTGAGAAACAGAGCTACCTGGGGAACTTTATCAGGTGAGAAACAGAGCTACCTGGGGAACTTTATCAGGTGAGAAACAGAGCTACCTGGGGAACTTTATCAGGTGAGAAACAGAGCTACCTGGGGAACTTTATCAGGTGAGAAACAGAGCTACCTGGGGAGAGAGGAAGTGCGTGTAGTTGAAGTGCTGAAAGAGAGTTCCAAGACTGGAATGTTGGAGCGCTTCCTTAATAAAATATTGGGTCGGTATAGCGCGGAGAGTTTCAGCGCAGTCAGTCGTCAGTCTGTTCAGGTCAGAACATTTTATATCGAGTTGTCAGTGGATTGTTGTAATTACTTTGTGTAACAGAATCTCTAAAAGAAAGAACAGAAAGTGTGTGTGTGTGTGTGTGTGTGTGTGTGTGTGTGTGTGTGTGTGTGTGTGTGTGTGTGTGTGTTTTCACCTATATGTGGTTGCAGGGGTCGAGTCGTAGCTGCTGGCCCTGCCTCTTCACTGATTGATACTAATTCACTCTCCCCCTGTACCATGAGCTTTATCATACCTCTTCTTGAAGTTATGTATGGAACTTGCCTCCACTACTTCATTCTCCAGATTATTCCACTTCTTGACAACTCTAAGGCTAAAAAAATACTTCCTAACATCCCTATGACTCATCTGGGTTTTCAGCTTCCGAGGCCATACTCCAGCACTGGCCTGACATACACGGTGTACAGTGCCGTGACTGACTCCTTATTCAGATGTCGAGGTGCTATTCTCAGGTTTGAAAGCGCCTGTATGCAGCAACAGTTATTTGATTGATGTTCGCCTCAGAAGACATATTCGCTATAACGCTTACCCCGAAATCCTTTTCTTTAAGTGAAGTGTGCAGTCTTTGATCCCCTAACCTGTATTCCGTCTGCGGTCTTCTTTGTCCTTCTCCAATCTTCATGACTTTACACTTGCTGGGCTTAAACTTCAGGAGCCATATGTCGCACCAGACTTGTAGCCTGTCCAAATACCCTTATAATCTTTCCTTATCCTCGCCCGCTTGTAATCTCATCAGTTTTACATCAGTTAACAGCGAAACTTCTGAATCTATTCCTTCCATCATATCATTCACGTATACAAGAAATAGCACCGGACCTAGGACAGAGCCTTGTGGAACCCCACTCGACACATGCGCCCACTCTTACACTTCATCACGTAACAATACTCGTTGCTTCCATCCTGTCAGATATTCCCTGATCCATTGCAGCACTATTCCTGCCTGCTCCTCTTATTTTTGAATCAGTCTCTTGTGTGGTACTTACTGCAGTCCAAAAAGATGTAATCTACCCATCCCTCTCTCTCCTGTCTTATTTCTGCTACCTTACTGTAGAACTCAAGTACATTTGTGACACAGGATTTCCCATCCCAGAAGCTGTCCTGATTGTCATGTATAAGCCCAATTCTTTCGTGTCCTCCACTAATCTTTTCCTGATAATCTTTTCCCTAACTTTACATACATGTCAGTGACACTGGTCTGTAGTTTAATGCTGCCTGTGTCTCCTTTCTTAAAAATTGGGACTACATCTTCTGTCCTCCACGCATCAGCCAATTGCCCAGTTTCGATAGAGTTACTGAAGACTTCTGCTAGCGACACACAGTTCCTCTACTCTCTCTGTCAGGTCTCATGGAGATATGTTATCTGGGGTCACCGCCTTTGAGGTATCTAGTTCACCTAGCAGTTTTCATCACCTCCTCCTTGGTTATGTGTTTTGTGTCCAGCACCTGGTGGTGCACCCTACCTTCATGGTTTAGTGGAAGCATTTCTGTCTCTGCTGTGAATATTTCTCTAAATATTGTGTTAAGTTCATTACATACTTCCTCGTCACTCTTTGTGAGCTCCCCTCCTTTCCTCAGCCTGATTACCTGGTCCTTGACTGTTGTTTTTCTCTTAATGTGACTGTATAGCAACTTTGGTTCAGGTTTGGCTTTAGATACTATGTCATTCTCGTATTGCCTCTGAGCCTCTCTCCTTATCCCTGCACATTCGTTTCTGGTTCTGCTCTGCTTCTTGTTTTCTTGAGCCCTTTGCCCTTGTATACTTTTTCCATGTTCAAGCACGCTTGGCTTTGGCCTATTTACAACTCCAGTTAAACCATGGGCACAATGTGGTCTTGCCATTTTTTCTGTTACCCTCTGGTATGAACTTCTCCTCTGCCTCCCTGCACTTAGTGGTCACTAGTTCCATCATTTCATTTACTGTCTTTCCTACTAGTTCCCTTTCCCACTGCAATTCATGTAGGAAACTTCTCATGCCTATGTAGTCTCCTTTTTTGAAGATCGACTTCTCTCATCCTTCTCGTGCTACTGTATTCTCCACTGTTAACTCTACAAGGTATTTAAAACTCAGGATGTACTTATCATTAACACCAAGGGGTCTTTCGTGTGTGATATCCGCTATGTTTGAACTATTCTAGGTGAATATGAGATCCAGCCTTGCTGCAACATCCTCTCCAGTCTCTCTGGTTGTATACTTAACATGTTGGTGTATGAAGTTCTCCAATACTGTCTCCAACATCTTAGCCCTCCACATTTCTGGTCCCCCATGTGGCTCTAGGTTTTCCAAGTCAGTCTCTTTCTGATTGAAATCCCCCAGGATGAGTAATTTTGTCCTGCTCATATGAGCCCTCCTGGCCACCTTAATTAATGTATCCACCATTCCTCTGTTTCGCTCATCATACTCTTGTCTTGGCTTCCTGCTGTTCAGTGGTGAGTTATACATAACTGCTCTCATCACTATCATCACCATCCAGTCTGAAGTGTTCCAACAATGAAGTCGTCTGTTTCCGCTCTATGCATTCCTCCCATTTCCTAAAAACTCCATTGGTTTTTGATGAACAGTGCCACTCTTTTCCCTCTTCTGTTCTCTTTGTCTTTCCTCAGGATATATCCAGTTGCAAAGATTGCATTTATCATCCCTCTAAGTTTTATCTCTGTTAGTGCTATGATGTCAGGGGATGCAACAGTGATTCGTTCTTGCCACTCCTCACTCTTATTTGTTATTCCATCAGCATTGGTGTACCTTACCTTTAGCTTCATTTCCAGTGTGTACTCACCTATTTGTACTCACCTATTTGTGGTTGCAGGTGTCGAGTCTTAGCTCCTGGCCCCGCCTCTTCATCGGTTGCTGCTTGGTCCTCTCTCTCACCGCTCCATGAGCTTTATCAAACCTCGTCTTAAAACTATGTATGATTCCTGCCTCCACTACCTCACTTTCTACGCTATTCCACTGCCTGACAACTCTATGACTGAAGAAATACTTCCTAATATCTCTCTGACTCATCTGCGTCTTCAACTTCCAATTGTGACCTCTTGTTTCTGCGTCCCCTCCCTGGAACATCCTGTCTTTGTCCACCTTGTCTATTCCGCGCAGTATTTTATATGTTGTTATCATGTCTCCCCTGACCCTCCTGTCCTCTAGTGTCGTCAGGCCGATTTCCCTTAATTAATCTTTCATCATAAGACTTTCCACTTAGCTCTGGAACTAACCTTGTCGCAAGCCTTTGCACTTTCTCTAGTTTCTTGACGTGCTTTATCAAGTGCAGGTTCCAAACAGGTGCTGCATACTCCAGTATGGGCCTGACGTACACTGTGTACAGTGTCTTGAACGATTACTTATTAAGGTATCGGAATGCTGTTCTCAGGTTTGCCAGGCGCCCATATGCTGCAGCAGTTACCCAGTTGATGTGTGCTTCTGGAGACATGCTCGGTGTTATACTCACTTCAAGATCTTTCTCCTTGAGCGAGGTTTGCAGTCTTTGGCCACCTAGCCTATACTATGTCTGCGGTCTTCTGTGACCTTCCCCTATCTTCATGACTTTGCATTTGGAGGAATTAAATTCTAGAAGCCAGTTGCTGGACCAGGTGTCCAGTCTGTCCAGGTCTCTCTGAAGTCCTGCCCGATCCTCATCTGATTTAATTCTCCTCATTAACTTCACATCGTCTGTGAACAGGGACACTTCTGAGTCTAACCCTTCCATCATGTCGTTCACATATACCAAAAATAGCACTGGTCCTAGGACCGACCCCTGTGGGACCCCGCTCGTCACAGGTGCCCACTGTGATACATCATTACGTACCATGACTCGCTGTTGCCTCCCTGTCAGGTATTCTCTGATCCATTGCAGTGCCCTTTCTGTTATATGAGCCTGATCCTCTAGCTTCTGCACTAATCTCTTGTGAAGAACTGTGTCAAAGGCCTTCTTGCAGTCCAAGAAGATGCAATCAACCCACCACTCTCTCTCATGTCTTACTTCTGTACTTTATCATAAAACTCCTGAAGGTTTGTGACACAGGATTTGCCTTCCATGAATCCATGCTGGTTGGCGTTTATACTCTTGTTCCGTTCCAGGTGCTCCACCACTCTCCTCTTGATAATCTTCTCCATGACTTTGCATACTATACACGTCAGTGACACAGGTCTATAGTTTAGTGCCTCTTTTCTGTCTCCTTTTTTAAAAATGGGAACTACATTTGCCGTCTTCCATACCTCAGGTAGTTGCCCAGTTTCCAGGGACTTGTTGAAGATTGTGGTAAGTGGCACACAAAACATATCCACTCCCTCTCTAAGGACCCACGGGGAGATGTCCGGTCCCATTGCCTTTGAGGTATCGATGTCCCTTAGCAGTTTCTTCACCTCCTCCTCATGTGTAAGTATGTCATCCAACATTTGTTGGTATATTCCTTGCTGGTGTCCCCATCTGGTCTGTCCCCCGAGAGGCTTTCCTGTCTCCACAGTAAATACTTCCTTAAATCTCATGTTGAGCTCCTCATATACCTCTTGATCGTTTCTTGTGAGTTCTTCACCTTCTTTCCTCAGCCTTATCACCTGGTCTTTGACTGTTGTCTTCCTCCTAATGTGGCTATACAGCAGTTTCGGGTCAGACTTGACTTTCGATGCTATGTCGTTTTCGTACTGTCGCTGGGCCTCCCTCCTTATCTGCGCGTACTCGTTTCTGGTTCTTCTACTAATCTCCTTATTTTCATGGATCCTTTGCCTCCTGTACCTTATCGATTCTCTGGTGCACTTAGTTTTTGCCCCCCAACACCTTCGGGTAAACCAAGGACTCGTTTTGGTCTTCCTATTATTTCTGTTTCCCTTGGGAACAAACCTTTCCTCTGCCTCCTTGCACTTTATTGCTACATATTCCATCATCCTGTTTACTGATTTTCCTACCAGGTCTCTGTCCCACTGAACCTCCTGCAGGAAGTTCCTCATACCTGTGTATTCCCCCCTTTTGTAGTTTGGTTTTCCCATTCAATTCCTGTTACATTCTCCACTTGTAACTCTACTATATATTCAAAACTCAGAACCACGTGATAGCTAGCTCCAAGGGACCTCTCGTAAGTGATGTCCTCAATGTCTGAACTGCTCAGGGTGAACACAAGATCCAGTCTTGCTGGTTCATCCTCCCCTCTCTGGTAGTGTCCCTGACATGTTGATGCATGAGGTTTTCAAATACCACATACATCATCTTGGCTCTCCATGTTTCGGGACCCACATGTGGCTCCAGGTTTTCCCAGTCGATCTCCCTGTGGTTGAAATCACCCATTACCAGTAACTTTGCTCTGCTCGAGTGAGCTCTTCGTGCCACCTCAGCCAGTGTGTCCATCGCCCTGTTGTTTTCTTCGTACTCCTCTCTTGGCCTCCTGCAGTTCTGTGGTGGGTTATACGTAACTCCAATGACTACTTTATGTACTCACCTAATTGTGTGGCCCCGCCTCTTCACTGATCGCTACTAGGTCCTCTCTCTCTCTCTGCTTCCTGAGCTGTATCATACCTCTTCTTAAAACTATGTATGGTTCCTGCGTCCACTACTTCACTTGCTAGGCTATTCCACTTCCGGACAACTCTATGACTGAAGAAATACTTCCTAACGTCCCTGTGACTCGTCTGAGTCTTCAGCTTCCAGTTGTGACCCCTTGTCCCTGTGTCCCCTCTCTGGAACATCCTATCTCTGTCCACCTTGTCTATTCCCCGCAGTATCTTGTATGTCGTTATCATGTCTCCCCTGACCCTTTTGTCCTCCAGTGTCGTCAGTCCGATTTCCCTCAACCTTTCCTCGTACGACATTCCCCTGAGCTCTGGGACTAGCCTTGTTGCAAACCTTTGTACTTTCTCTAACTTCTTGACGTGCTTGACCAGGTGTGGGTTCCAGACTGGTGCTGCATACTCCAGTATGGGCCTAACATACACAGTGTACAGTGTCTTGAACGATTCCTTATTAAGGTATCGGAACGCTATTCTCAGGTTTGCCAGGCGCCCGTATGCTGCAGCAGTTATTTGGTTGATGTGTGCCTCCGGTGATGTGCTCGGTTTTATGATCACCCCAAGGTCTTTCTCCCTGGGAGAGGTCTGTAGTCTTTGTCCACCTAGCCTATACTCTGTCTGCGGTCTTCTTTGCCCCTCCCCAATCTTCATGACTTTGCATTTGGCTGGATTGAATTCGAGAAGCCAGTTACTGGACCACATGTCCAGCCTGTCCAGGTCCCTTTGCAGTCCTGCCTCATCCTCATCCGATTTAATTCTTCTCATCAACTTCACATCATCTGCGAACAGGGACCCCGCTCGTCACAGGCGCCCACTGTGATACCTCTTCACGTACCACGACTCGTTGCTGCCTCCCTGTCAGGTATTCCCTGATCCATTGCTGTGCCCTCCCTGTTACATGCGCCTGATCCTCCAGCTTCTGCACTAATCTCTTGTGGGGAACTGTGTCAAAGGCCTTCCTGCAGTCTAGGAAAATGAAATCTACCCACCCCTCTCTCTCGTGTCTTACTTCTGTTACCTTGTCATAAAACTCCAGGAGGTTTGTGATACAAGATTTGCCATCCATGAACCCATGCTGGTTTTCATTTATAATCTTGTTCCTTTCCAGGTGTTCGGCCACTCTCCTCCTGAGAATCTTCTCCATGACTTTGCACACAATACATGTCAGAGACACAGGTCTGTAGTTTAGCGACTCGTTTCTTTTTCATTTCTTAAATATGGGGACTACATTAGCTGTCTTCCATTTCTCAGGTAGTTGCCCAGTTTCAAGGGATGTGTTGAAGATTGTGGTTAGAGGCATGCACAGCATCTCTGCTCCTTCTCTAAGGACCCATGGGGAGATGTCCGGTCCCATCGCCTTTGAGGTGTCAAGGTCACTTAGGAGCTTCTTCACCTCTCCTCGGTTGTTCGTATGTCATTCAACACTTGTTGGTATGTTCCCTATTGATGTTCCCTTCTGTGCTGTCTTCCCACAGCCCTTCCTGTCTTTATTGTAAACACTTCCTTAAATCTCCTGTTCAGCTCCTCACATACCTCCTGATCATTTCTTGCGAGTTCTCCACCTTCTGTCCTTAATCTGATCACCTGGTCTTTGACTGTTGTCTTCCTCCTGATGTGGCTATACAACAGTTTCGGGTCAGTCTTGATTCTCGATGCTATGTCATTTTCATACTGTCGCTGGGCCTCCCTCCTTACCTGTGCATACTCATTCCTGGCTCTGCGACTGACCTCCCTATTTTCGTGTGTTCTCTGCCTTCTGTACTTTTTCCATTCTCTATTGCACTTTGTTTTTGCCTCCTTACACCGTCGGGTAAACCAGGGGCTCGTTCTGGTCTTCCCGTTGTTACTGTTGCCCTTGGAAATAAACCTTTCCACTGCCTCCTTGCATTTTGTTGTTACATATTCCATCATTTCAGTTACTGGTTTTCCTGCCAGTTCTCTTTCCCTCCTTTATAGTCAGGCTTTTCCCATTCAACTCCTGTTATTCTCTCCACTTGCAGCTCTATGTATTAAAAGCACAGAACCACGTGGTCGCTAGCTCCTAGGGGACTCTCATATACTTGATGTTCTCAATGTCTAAGCTGCCCAGGGTGAACACAAGGTCCAATTTTGCTGGTTCATCCTCCCCTCTCACTCTGGTAGTGTCCTTAACATGTTGGTGCATGAGGTTTTCCAGCACCACGTCCAACATCCTGGCTCTCCATGTTTCGGGACCCCCATGTGGCTCCAGGTTTTCCCAGTCAATCTCCCTGTGGTTGAAATCCCCCATAACCAGCAACTTTGCTCTGCTGGAGTGAGCTCTTCTTGCCACCTCAGCAAGTGTGTCCAACATTGTTCTGTTGCTCTATTCATATTCCTCTCTTGGCCTCCTGCAGTTCTGGGGTGGATTATACATCACTGCAATGACCACTTTGTGTTCCCCAGACTGAAGTGTACCTACTATGTTGTCTCTTTCTCCCGTCTCATTTATGCCTTCCATTTTCTCGAATTTCCATCTGTTTTTTTACGAGCCAAGCAACCTCACCTCCCCCTCTGCCCCTTCTATCTTTCCTCATGATCTGGTATCCTGGTGGGAAGATTGCATCTGTTATTGTCTCCGTGAGTTTTGTTTCTGTAACTGCTATGATGTCTGGGGACTTCTCATTGATTCTTTCTTGCCATTCCTCATGTTTATTCGTTAATCCATCTGCATTTGTGTACCAAACCTTCAACTTCTGTTCTAATACTGTAACTGTGGTGAGGGGGTGGGAACAGAGGGATCGGTGTGTGATGGTTGGTTTGGATTGTTCAGTTGCCTTGGGGGTGTCGTGGCTGGAGTCCTTCTGCAGGTGTTTCTGGGGGGGTGTGCTTGTCCTTCCATTTGATCCTGGGTTATTCTGCTCTCCTTTTTCATTTCCTCCCTTTTCTCCTTTCACTTTTGAACTCTCTCTTTCATTGTCTTCCTTTCGTCCTGTGTTCTGTCTCGATCGAGGTACACATTCCGGAACTCCTGCTTGCCTCTAAGCCATGCTTTCTCCTGCAGGATCATGGTTCGGGTTGATTCTGCCTTGAAAATTACTTTGAGAGGCCGATTCCTTTTCTTTGTGAACCACCCGATTCTCCAAAAATTTGCCACCTGGGTCATGTCCCCCTCGCCTGTTACCTTCATGATGTCTTCAATTGCTTTTTTCTCCTCCTGCTTTCTTTCATCATAAGTTTTCCCTTTAGCTTCATCTAGCCCATAGACAAACACGGATCTCTCCCTTTCCACCTCCCACTGTGACTCCCATTGCATCCTCTGTGTTTTAGTTCCTTCCCGTGGAGTGTTCCTTCCTTCAGTCCCTTCCCTAGTTATGGCCCCTATGCTTCTTGGTTTGTCCTTCCTGCTCACCTGTTCCTGGCCCCCACAGGTATCTGGTATGGTCCCTTCACATGTCCTAGTTCCTTCAATGTCTTCCAACCTCTCATTCTGTCCTAGTGTGCTCCCTGTCTTTGTTTTGGCCCCATGTGGGTTTGACAGGACCTCTGCATACAGTTTAGTTTACATGCTCCCTTCAGACCTGTTGTCTGTGTCTGATGTAGCCATTGCCGATGCTACTTCTGTAATATCTTTGTCTCTATGCTGTTTCAGATGTCTCAGCTCCACTTCTAATCTCTCTATCTTGATTTCTACTGCTGTGGCCTGTTGCTTCCACCTTCTGTATTCTCCTGCTAACCTCTCTTCCATCTTTCTTTCCAGCTCATCTAGTCTCCTTTACCAGTCTTCCTCCCTTCTTTGAGATCTGCCTCCCATTCCCCCCTCCCAGATTCATCCTTGGAGCCCCTTGTCCTCATCCTGGTTCTAGGTTCCCCTGTTGCTCCACAGAAGGGGACGGGTGGTTAGGGGGAGGGGATAGATGGTTAGGAGGAGAAGGGATGGATGGTTATGGGGGAGGGGGAGGATGGTTATTGGAGGGGTAGAGATAGTTGGGGAGGGGGTTAGATGGTTTGGGGGAGGGGTAGGAGGCTAGGGTTAGGTGGTTAGGGAAGGGGGAGAGGTGGTTAGGGGAGGGGGAGTATGTGTTTGAGAGAGAGAGGGAATGGATGGTTATGGGGGAGGGGGAGGATGGTTATTGGAGGGAGGGAGGTAGTTGGGGGGTTAGATGTTTTGAGGAGGGGTTAGATGTTTTGGGGAGGGGTTAGGTGGTTTGGGGGAGGGGTAGGTGGCTAAGGTGAGGTGGTTAGGGAAGGGGGAGAGGTGGTTAGGGGAGGGGGGGTACGTGTTTGTGTCAAGTGTTTGTGTCAAGTGGTGGTGGGTGTATGTGTGTGTGTGTGTGTGTGTGTGTGTGTGTGTGTATGTGCATGTGTGTGTGTGTGTGTGTGTGTGTGTGTGTGTGTGTGTGTATGTGTGCATGTGTATTCGCCTAGTTAGTTACCATATTGTCCTAGTGCAGGTGTGTGTATGTGTGTGTTCGTGTGTATGGGGGAGATGTGAGGGGGAGATACTGCTAACACATACCAGTAATTCTGGGTTATAAAAAGCGAACTTGCTACTAGGGTCTAGAGCTTCTATGAGTGTCTACCCTTGTGTGTGCGTGCTTGTGTGTGAGGGAGGGATGGTTAGGGGGGGGGGGTAGGTGGTGTGGTTGAAAGATCCGTTGTGTAAGCACAAATTTAGTCTCATTTATCTTTCCCAATTATGCTACTCTCTCCACTTATTGCCCTTTCTGGATTTAAGTATTAATTGTTGCTGGTTATTATCATATTCCTTGTTCACATTAAGAGAAGACTTCCTAGCTTCCTAAGTATTCTTACTGCTAATAACTACCGGTAGTAACACTGCCCTGCCCCTGTGTGCGTGTGTGTGTGAGAGAGGTGTCTTGTGCGGTGTAATGACTGGCCACAACTAATATGTAGTCTCTTTCTCCAATCACGTCCATGCCTTCCATTTCCTCAAATCCCCATCAGTTTTTTATGAGCAGTGCAACGCCTCCTCCCCCTCTACTCTTTCTATCTTTTCTCAGGATCTGATACCCCAGTGTGAAGATTGCATCTGTTATTGTCTCGGCGAGTTTTGTTTCTGTGACTGCTATGATGTCTGGGGACTTCTCACTGATTCTTTCGTGCCACTCATGTTTATTCGTTATTCCGTCCGCGTTTGTGTACCAAACTTTCAGCTTCTTTTCTATCACTGTGGTCCTGCAAGAATATTGGGGTTGGGGGGCAGGAGCCTTGGTGGGGGCCTATGGGGACTGTGGTGTAGGTGGGGTTTGTGATCATAGGGGTGGGGTCAGAATGCCCATAAGGGACAGCTGTTGGGGTGAGGTTTGTGATGTGGGTGTTGCTGGAAGACGGAAGAGTGAGTGGGTTGTGGTTTGGGTTGCTCAGTTGCGTTGGGATTGTCATGGTTGGAGTCTTTCGGTGGGAGATTCTGTGGGGTGTGTTTGCCCTTCCTCCTGTGTCTGGGTCCTGCTCATCTTCATCACTGACTCTCGTTCCTCCTTGCATCTCTGTACCCTCTCTTTCAGTGTAGCCCTTCTTGTGTTCTGTCGCGATCGAGGTATACTCTCTGGTACCCCTGTTTGTCCCTCAGTTGTGCTTTCTCTTGCAGAATCCTGGTTCGAGCTGATTCTTCCTTGAAAATTACTTTGACAGGCCATATCCTTCCACTCGCAAACCACTCAATTCTCCAAAAATTTGTCACCTGGGTCATATCACCCTCACCTATTGTTTTCATGATGCCTTCAATCATTTTTTCCTCCTGTTTTATTTCTTCGAAGTTGTCCCCCTTGGCTTCTTGGAACCCATAGAAAAACACTGACCTCTCCCTTTCCTCCTCCCACTGAGTCTCCATTTGCATCCTCTGAGGTGTTTTGTTTCCTTCCATTGAAATGTTCTTGCCTTCAGTCCCTGTCCTATCTGAACCTTCTATTCTCAGGGACCTGTCTTTCATGATCAGCTGTTCCTTGCTACTGTAGTTGGCTGTTAGAGTCTCTGCATATAACATACCTTCATTGTCTTTGGACCTGTCATTTGATCTTAGTATGCTCCTCGTCTTTTCCCTGGCCCCACGTGGGTCTGATAGGGCCTTCGCGTATGGCACATCTCCATTGTTTCTTACCTTCCCCTTGTCTGTGCCTGACATAGAATTTCCTGTTATTGCATCTGAATTGTCATTTATCTCTCTAATCTGTTTTAGGTTTTTCAGTTTCTCTTCTAAGCAATGTATCCTAGTTTCTGCTGCTAAGACTTGTAGCTCCCAATTCCTGCACTCTTCAGCTATCCGCTCCTCCATTATCTTGCCAAGCTCTTCCATCTTCGTTCCTCACTCTTCCTCCCTTTTTTGGAGCTCTAACTCCCAATCTTTCCTCCCTGGTTCATCCACCAGATCTCTGGCTTTCTGCCCTTCAGGGCCACCCATTTTTTTTTATTACCACAGAAAGAAGGTTATGTATTTTACCACAGAGAGAAGTTTATGGGTTTTCAGGGTGTGTGTGGGGGGGGAGGGACAAGGCTAGAGGAGAGAGAAAATAAGAGGGGGAAGGCTAGAGGAGGGAGAGAGAAAGAGGGGGAGAGTTAAAGGGTAGAAAGATGGAGAGATAGGAGGGAGGATGGGGTTGAGAGATAAGACTAGGGAGGGAAAGAGAGAGAAACGAGAGGGGGGAGAGAATGGGTAGAGAGAGACAGAGAAAGAGAGGGAGAGAGGAGGGTGAGGGAAAAGGCTATGTGATAGAGAAATGCGAGGAAGGGGGAGAGAGAAAGATAGAAAGAGGGAGGGGAGAGAAGGCTAAAGAGGAGGGTGGGAGAGAGGGGGAGAGGTGGGGAATGCGGTCAAATTCCAAGGATCAGCTGTTTGAATGAGTGGGTGTGTGTGTGTATTTACCTGGTTGTGGTTTCAGGGGGTCTAGACTCAGCTCCTGGCCCAAGTGTGTGTGTGTGTGTGTGTGTGTGTGTGTGTGTGTGTGTGTGTGTGTGTGTGTGTGTGTGTGTGTGTGTGCGTGTGTGTGTGTGTGTGTGTGTGTGCGCGCGCGTGCATGAGCACGTGAGTTGTTTGTGTGTCCCAGAAATACAGCTCACCTCTATGTATCCATAATACCAATAAAATACCATTAATACTGAGAGTAATTCTAATAATTATAATACTAGTGTGTGTTAAAGTCTCTCTCTCACCAGTTGTGTACTACCTTATACTACATGTGTACCCAATACTTGCTTCTCAGGTTATACTGTCTTTGTGTCTTAAAACATTATCTCTTAAAACTGTTGTTAGTCCTATTGGCCCCAACTTACTCCTCCTGCCTATTCCTTGCTCCTACAGATTTTATCTTCCTACTACTGCTAGGTGTTGTGTGTATGATAATCACTCTGGAGCAGAGTTTGTGATAGCCAGCTACCAGTGATCGTAGGGCCGGCTCTACCACTCAAAACTTCCCGCCAACCACAAACAGGTGATTTGTACGTTACTCCTCAGAGGGGACGTCCATCCAGATGCCTGATGTACGATGCTCGCTGTACGATGACTCTCGTGCTCCTGGCCCTTCAGCCTCCAACCTCTTCAATTATTCTATTCTCACTGCCCGTTTGAGTCCTCATTTACCACACTTATCACTTGTATATTGCTTCTTTTATAATTTACACTTCACTTTTGGTAAGTACACTTCTTATTTCTTATTTGTATGACACCCAACCTGTTATGGCGGCTCTGTTTCCTCAGGCCTACTGCTGCCACCTTCTCTGGTTATATTTATATATATGTATGTATATATACATTTCCCCTTTCTGGCTAGCTTGTTCACACTCGCTGTATGCTACCTCACAGTTTCTCGTTAACCATCCTCTCTTAATTCATCTTTGATCTTTTGTCTTTAGTCACTCGCTTTGTACTTTGTATATTTGTAACTGTGGCAACAAGTGCCAACTAGGCCTTTAACGAACTGGCACTTTGAAATTTTGTTGTATAATTTCAGATTTTCTCTCGCCTTTTCTTTATGTTTTTTAACTAATAACTTTGGTTATCACTTGTAGGGTTGTTCACTGACGTTGTCACTAACACTGGTTGCTTCTAGCTGCTAAAACACGCCCTAAAACACTAAGATTCTCGGAGCCTGGCGCTTGTGACCCACTACACTGTAGGCCTGTGTGTGTGTGCGTGTGTTGTTTGTACCTGCCTTCCTGTCTGTTCCTGTCTCTCTCCTTCCACTGGTTTCGGCTTACTCTCAGTTGTTCCCTTCCTTTTCATGTTCTGTCTCGCTTGAGGTACACTTGTTGATAATCTTGAGAGTTCTTTAACAGTGCCTTCTGTTGTAGTATCCTGTTCTGTACCACTTCTGTCTTGAATGTTAATCTGATTGGTTGATTTTTCCCCAGATACCCCCAAAATCTGTTAAAATTATTTACTTGAGACATGTCCTCTCCTGTTATTGCAATGATGCTTTTTATCTCTTTTTTCCTCCCAGTGCTTTCCTTCATCATAGGTATTCCCTTCAGTCTCCTGAAGTTCATGAGTAATTATTGACCTCTCTTAACATTTCTTTTCCTTTCATATCTCTGGATCTGGGGTAAACATCTTTGTTGTTTCTCATATCATCTCCTGGACACTCTGATGGCCTGATATTACTTCTGTAAGGGATTTAATTGCTCCATCCCCTCCTTCAGTCCCCTCGCCGCCTGCTGAAGTTCATATTTCAGTCACTTTGCTCCTTTCAGACCTCATCTTTATATCTTGCTTCGACACATCCAGTTCTTCCTCCAGTCTCTGTATCTGTCTCAGCAGCTACTGATCGTGATTCCCACATCTTGCTCTCTGCAAATAGCTTCTCTAACATGTTACTGCAAAGCTCATTTAACCTTTTTTCCCATTCTTGATCCATTTTGCTCTTCAGCCTTTCTACTTATTCTTCCTTTCCAGGTCATCCATCCTCGGTTCCCTTGTCTTTGCATCCTCCCCATTCAGATCCTTGTCTTTTTTTATCCTGTTAAGATGCTCTAGTACCTGCAGCTTTGTGTGAAATTGTGAGTCGGGGGAAGGGATTATGTGCTGTGTTAGTATGGGTGTATGTGAGATAATGTGTTTTTTGTGTGTTGCAGGGGTCGAGACATATCTCCGAGACATAAAGTTGCCACAATAAAATGTCACATTAGTTGCACTTGTGTCCTTTTACTAAACCTGTGTAGTGAGGACAGATTCCTTTAGGGACAACCTATGTAGTGAAGACAGGCTACCTCAGTGTCAGCTTGTGTAGTGAATGCAGCCTACCACAGTTACAACCTATGTAGTGAAGGCAACCTACCACAGTTACAACCTATGTAGTGAAGGCAACCTACCACAGTTACAACCTGTGTAGTGAAGGCAGACTACCACAGTGGCAACCTATGTAGTGAAGACAGGCTACCTCAGTGTCAGCCTGTGTAGTGAGGGCAACCTACCACAGTTACAACCTGTGTAGTGAAGGCAGACTACCTCGGTGACAACCGGTGTAATGAAAGCATCCTACCACAGTGATAACCTATGTAGTGAAGGCAGCTTATCACAGTGATAATCTGTAGAGTGAAGGCAGTCTACCACAGTGACGACGTGTGTAGTGAAGGCAGCCTACCACTGTAATAATCTGTGTAATAAAGGCAGCCTATCACAGAGACAACCTGTGTAGTGAAGGCAGCCTACGACAGCAACACAGTGACATCACTGTGTAGTGAAGGCAGCCTGGTACACAGTGAGTGAAGGCAATACCACAGTGTGTAGTGAAGGCAGCCTCACACAGTGACATCTGTGTAGTGAAGGCAGCCTACCTCAGTTACAAACTGTGTAGTAAAGGCAGCCTCACACAGTGACAACCTGCGTGGTGAAGGCAGCCTCACACAGTGACAACCTGCGTGGTGAAGGCAGCCTCACACAGTGACAACCTGTGTAGTGAAGGCAGCCTATCTCAGTGACAACCTGTGTAGTGAAGGCAGCCTACCACAGCGACATCTGTGTAGTGAAGTCAGCCTTACACAGTGACACCTGTGTAGTGAAGGCAGCCTCACACAGTGACACCTGTGTAGTGAAGGTAGCCTCACACAGCCTCAGCCTCACACAGTGAAAACGTGTGTAGTGAAGGCAGCCTCACACAGTGAACACACAGTGTGTAGTGAAGGCAGCCTTACACAGTGACACCTGTGTAGTGAAGGCAGCCTCACACAGTGACATCTGTGTAGTGAAGGCAGCCTCACACAGTGACATCTGTGTAGTGAAGGCAGCCTCACGCAGTGACAGCTGAGTAGTGAAGGCAGTCTCATACAGTGACATCTGTGTAGTGAAGGCAGCCTCACACAGTGACACCTGTGTAGTGAAGGCAGCCTCACACAGTGACTTCTGTGTAGTGAAGGTAGCCTCACACAGTAACATCTGTGTAGTGAAGGCAGCCTCACACAGTGACACCTGTGTAGTGAAGGCAGCCTCACACAGTGACATCTGTGTAGTGAAGGCAGCCTTACACAGTGACATCTGTGTAATGAAGGCAGCCTCACACAGTGACATCTGTGTAGTGAAGGCAGCCTCACACAGTAACACCTGTGTAGTGAAGGCAGCCTCACACAGTGACAACCTGTGTAGTGAAGGCAGCCTATCTCAGTGACAACCTGTGTAGTGAAGGCAGCCTACCACAGTGACATCTGTGTAGTGAAGGCAGCCTTACACAGTGACACCTGTGTAGTGAAGGCAGCCTCACACAGTGACATCTGTGTAGTGAAGGCAGCCTCACACAGTGACACCTGTGTAGTGAAGGCAGCCTCACACAGTGACAGCTGTGTAGTGAACAGCCTCACACAGTGACATCTGTGTAGTGAAGGCAGACTCAGCCTTACACTGACACCTGTGTAGTGAAGGCAGCCTACCACAGTGACATATGTGTAGTGAAGGCAGCCTTACACAGTGACACCTGTGTAGTGAAGGCAGCCTCACACAGTGACATCTGTGTAGTGAAGGCAGCCTCACACAGTGACATCTGTGTAGTGAAGGCAGCCTCACGCAGTGACAGCTGAGTAGTGAAGGCAGCCTCATACAGTGACATCTGTGTAGTGAAGGCAGCCTCACACAGTGACGCCTGTGTAGTGAAAGCAGCCTCACACAGTGACACCTGTGTAGTGAAGGCAGCCTCACACAGTGATCTGTGTAGTGAAGGCAGCCTCACACAGTGACACCTGTGTAGTGAAGGCAGCCTCACACAGTGACACCTGTGTAGTGAAGGCAGCCTTCACACAGCGACACCTGTGTAGTGAAGGCAGCCTCACACAGTGACACCTGTGTAGTGAAGGCAGCCTCACACAGTGACACCTGTGTAGTGAAGGCAGCCTCACACAGTGACATCTGTGTAGTGAAGGCAGCCTCACACAGTGACACCTGTGTAGTGAAGGCAGCCTCACACAGTGACACCTGTGTAGTGAAGGCAGCCTCACACAGTGACACCTGTGTAGTGAAGGCAGCCTCACACAGTGACACCTGTGTAGTGAAGGCAGCCTCACACAGTGACACTTGTGTAGTGAAGGCAGCCTCACACAGTGACACCTGTGTAGTGAAGGCAGCCTCACACAGTGACACCTGTGTAGTGAAGGCAGCCTCACACAGTGACACCTGTGTAGTGAAGGCAGCCTCACACAGTGACACCTGTGTAGTGAAGGCAGCCTCACACAGTGACATCTGTGTAGTGAAGGCAGCCTCACACAGTGACATCTGTGTAGTGAAGGCAGCCTCACACAGTGACATCTGTGTAGTGAAGGCAGCCTCACACAGTGACACCTGTGTAGTGAAGGCAGCCTCACACAGTGACACCTGTGTAGTGAAGGCAGCCTCACACAGTGACACCTGTGTAGTGAAGGCAGCCTCACACAGTGACATCTGTGTAGTGAAGGCAGCCTCACACAGTGACACCTGTGTAGTGAAGGCAGCCTCACACAGTGATACCTGTGTAGTGAAGGCAGCCTCACACAGTGACACCTGTGTAGTGAAGGCAGCCTCACACAGTGACATCTGTGTAGTGAAGGCAGCCTCACACAGTGACATCTGTGTAGTGAAGGCAGCCTCACACAGTGACACCTGTGTAGTGAAGGCAGCCTCACACAGTGACACCTGTGTAGTGAAGGCAGCCTCACACAGTGACATCTGTGTAGTGAAGGCAGCCTCACACAGTGACATCTGTGTAGTGAAGGCAGCCTCACACAGTGACACTGTGTAGTGAAGGCAGCCTCACACAGTGACACCTGTGTAGTGAAGGCAGCCTCACACAGTGACATCTGTGTAGTGAAGGCAGCCTCACACAGTGACACCTGTGTAGTGAAGGCAGCCTCACACAGTGACACCTGTGTAGTGAAGGCAGCCTCACACAGTGACACCTGTGTAGTGACGGCAGCCTCACACAGTAACACCTGTGTAGTGCCTCACACAGTGACACCTGTGTAGTGAAGGCAGCCTCACACAGTGACACCTGTGTAGTGAAGGCAGCCTCACACAGTGACATCTGTGTAGTGAAGGCAGCCTCACACAGTGACACCTGTGTAGTGAAGGCAGCCTCACACAGTAACATCTGTGTAGTGAAGGCAGCCTCACACAGTGACACCTGTGTAGTGAAGGCAGCCTCACACAGTGACATCTGTGTAGTGAAGGCAGCCTCACACAGTGACAACGTGTGTAGTGAAGGCAGCCTCACACAGTGACATCTGTGTAGTGAAGGCAGCCTCACACAGTGACATCTGTGTAATGAAGGCAGCCTCACACAGTGACATCTGTGTAGTGAAGGCAGCCTCACACAGTGACACCTGTGTAGTGAAGGCAGCCTCACACAGTGACATCTGTGTAGTGAAGGCAGACTCACACAGTGACACTTGTGTAGTGAAGGCAGCCTCACACAGTGACATCTGTGTAGTGAAGGCAGACTCACACAGTGACACCTGTGTAGTGAAGGCAGCCTCACACAGTGACACCTGTGTAGTGAAGGCAGCCTCACACAGTGACAACGTGTGTAGTGAAGGCAGCCTCACACAGTGACACCTGTGTAGTGAAGGTAGCCTCACACAGTGACACCTGTGTAGTGAAGGTAGCCTCACACAGTGACATCTGTGTAGTGAAGGCAGCCTTACACAGTGACACCTGTGTAGTGAAGGCAGCCTCACGCAGTGACAGCTGAGTAGTGAAGGCAGTCTCATACAGTGACATCTGTGTAGTGAAGGCAGCCTCACACAGTGACACCTGTGTAGTGAAGGCAGCCTCACACAGTGACATCTGTGTAGTGAAGGTAGCCTCACACAGTAACATCTGTGTAGTGAAGGCAGCCTCACACAGTGACAACGTGTGTAGTGAAGGCAGCCTCACACAGTGACATCTGTGTAGTGAAGGCAGCCTTACACAGTGACATCTGTGTAATGAAGGCAGCCTCACACAGTGACATCTGTGTAGTGAAGACGGCCTTACACAGTGACATCTGTGTAGTGAAGGCAGCCTCACACAGTGACATCTGTGTAGTGAAGGCAGCCTCACACAGTGATACCTGTGTAGTGAAGGCAGCCTCACACAGTGACACCTGTGTAGTGAAGGCAGCCTCACACAGTGACACCTGTGTAGTGAAGGCAGCCTCACACAGTGACACCTGTGTAGTGAAGGCAGCCTCACACAGTGACATTTGTGTAGTGAAGGCAGACTCACACAGTGACACCTGTGTAGTGAAGGCAGCCTCACACAATGACATCTGTGTAGTGAAGGCAGCCTCACACAGTGATACCTGTGTAGTGAAGGCAGCCTCACACAGTGACACCTGTGTAGTGAAGGCAGCCTCACACAGTGACATCTGTGTAGTGAAGGCAGACTCACACACTGACACCTGTGTAGTGAAGGCAGCCTCACACAGTGACATCTGTGTAGTGAAGGCAGCCTCACACAGTGATACCTGTGTAGTGAAGGCAGCCTCACACAGTGACACCTGTGTAGTGAAGGCAGCCTCGCACAGTGACATCTGTGTAGTGAAGGCAGCCTCACACAGTGACTCCTGTGTAGTGAAGGCAGCCTCACACAGTGATACCTGTGTAGTGAAGGCAGCCTCACACAGTGACACCTGTGTAGTGAAGGCAGCCTCACACAGTGACATCTGTGTAGTGAAGGCAGCCTCACACAGTGACACCTGTGTAGTGAAGGCAGCCTCACACAGTGACACCTGTGTAGTGAAGGCAGCCTCACACAGTAACACCTGTGTAGTGAAGGCAGCCTCACACAGTGACATCTGTGTAGTGAAGGCAGCCTCACACAGTGACACCTGTGTAGTGAAGGCAGCCTCACACAGTGACACCTGTGTAGTGAAGGCAGCCTCACACAGTGACACCTGTGTAGTGAAGGCAGCCTCACACAGTGACATCTGTGTAGTGAAGGCGGCCTCACACAGTGACACCTGTGTAGTGAAGGCAGCCTCACACAGTGACACCTGTGTAGTGAAGGCAGCCTCACACAGTGACATCTGTGTAGTGAAGGCAGCCTCACACAGTGACACTTGTGTAGTGAAGGCAGCCTCACACAGTGACACCTGTGTAGTGAAGGCAGCCTCACACAGTGACATCTGTGTATTGAAGGCAGCCTCACACAGTGACACCTGTGTAGTGAAGGCAACCTCACACAGTGACACCTGTGTAGTGAAGGCAGCCTCACACAGTGACACCTGTGTAGTGAAGGCAGCCTCACACAGTGACATCTGTGTAGTGAAGGCAGCCTCACACAGTGACATCTGTGTAGTGAAGGCAGCCTCACACAGTGACACCTGTGTAGTGAAGGCAGCCTCACACAGTGACACCTGTGTAGTGAAGGCAGCCTCACACAGTGACACCTGTGTAGTGAAGGCAGCCTCACACAGTGACATCTGTGTAGTGAAGGCAGCCTCACACAGTGACACCTGTGTAGTGAAGGCAGCCTCACACAGTAACATCTGTGTAGTGAAGGCAGCCTCACACAGTGACACCTGTGTAGTGAAGGCAGCCTCACACAGTGACATCTGTGTAGTGAAGGCAGCCTCACACAGTGACAATGTGTGTAGTGAAGGCAGCCTCACACAGTGACACCTGTGTAGTGAAGGCAGCCTCACACAGTGACATCTGTGTAGTGAAGGCAGCCTCACACAGTGACAACGTGTGTAGTGAAGGCAGCCTCACACAGTGACACCTGTGTAGTGAAGGCAGCCTCACACAGTGACAACGTGTGTAGTGAAGGCAGACTCACACAGTGGCACCTGTGTAGTGAAGGCAGACTCACACAGTGACACTTGTGTAGTGAAGGCAGCCTCACACAGTGACATCTGTGTAGTGAAGGCAGACTCACATAGTGACACCTGTGTAGTGAAGGCAGCCTCACACAGTGACATCTGTGTAGTGAAGGCAGACTCACACAGTGACATCTGTGTAGTGAAGGCAGCCTCATACAGTGACATCTGTGTAGTGAAGGCAGCCTCACACAGTGACATCTGTGTAGTGAAGGCAGACTCACACAGTGACACCTGTGTAGTGAAGGCAGCCTCACACAGTGACATCTGTGTAGTGAAGGCAGCCTCACACAGTGACATCTGTGTAGTGAAGGCAGCCTCACACAGTAACATCTGTGTAGTGAAGGCAGCCTCACACAGTAACATCTGTGTAGTGAAGGCAGCCTCACACAGTGACACTTGTGTAGTGAAGGCAGCCTCACACAGTGACATCTGTGTAATGAAGGCAGCCTCACACAGTGACATCTGTGTAGTGAAGGCAGCCTCACACAGTGACATCTGTGTAGTGAAGGCAGCCTCACACAGTAACATCTGTGTAGTGAAGGCAGCCTCACACAGTGACATCTGTGTAGTGAAGGCAGCCTCACACAGTGACATCTGTGTAGTGAAGGCAGCCTCACACAGTGACACCTGTGTAGTGAAGGCAGCCTCACACAGTGACATCTGTGTAGTGAAGGCAGCCTCACACAGTGACAACGTGTGTAGTGAAGGCAGCCTCACACAGTGACATCTGTGTAGTGAAGGCAGCCTCACACAGTGACACCTGTGTAGTGAAGGCAGCCTCACACAGTGACGCCTGTGTAGTGAAAGCAGCCTCACACAGTGACACCTGTGTAGTGAAGGCAGCCTCACACAGTGACACCTGTGTAGTGAAGGGAGCCTCACACAGTGACAACGTGTGTAGTGAAGGCAGCCTCACACAGTGACACCTGTGTAGTGAAGGCAACCTCACACAGTGACACCTGTGTAGTGAAGGTAGCCTCACACAGTGACATCTGTGTAGTGAAGGCAGCCTTACACAGTGACACCTGTGTAGTGAAGGCAGCCTCACGCAGTGACAGCTGAGTAGTGAAGGCAGTCTCATACAGTGACATCTGTGTAGTGAAGGCAGCCTCACACAGTGACACATGTGTAGTGAAGGCAGCCTCACACAGTGACATCTGTATAGTGAAGGTAGCCTCACACAGTAACATCTGTGTAGTGAAGGCAGCCTCACACAGTGAAACGTGTGTAGTGAAGGCAGCCTCACACAGTGACATCTGTGTAGTGAAGGCAGCCTTACACAGTGACATCTGTGTAATGAAGGCAGCCTCACACAGTGACATCTGTGTAGTGAAGACGACCTTACACAGTGACATCTGTGTAGTGAAGGCAGCCTCACACAGTGACATCTGTGTAGTGAAGGCAGCCTCACACAGTGATACCTGTGTAGTGAAGGCAGCCTCACACAGTGACACCTGTGTAGTGAAGGCAGCCTCACACAGTGACACCTGTGTAGTGAATTCAGCCTCACACAGTGACACCTGTGTAGTGAAGGCAGCCTCACACAGTGACATTTGTGTAGTGAAGGCAGACTCACACAGTGACATCTGTGTAGTGAAGGCAGCCTCACACAGTGATACCTGTGTAGTGAAGGCAGCCTCACGCAGTGACACCTGTGCAGTGAAGGCAGCCTCACACAGTGACACCTGTGTAGTGAAGGCAGCCTCACACAGTGACATCTGTGTAGTGAAGGCAGCCTCACACAGTGACTCCTGTGTAGTGAAGGCAGCCTCACACAGTGATACCTGTGTAGTGAAGGCAGCCTCACACAGTGACACCTGTGTAGTGAAGGCAGCCTCACACAGTGACATCTGTGTAGTGAAGGCAGCCTCACACAGTGACACCTGTGTAGTGAAGGCAGCCTCACACAGTGACACCTGTGTAGTGAAGGCAGCCTCACACAGTAACACCTGTGTAGTGAAGGCATCCTCACACAGTGACATCTGTGTAGTGAAGGCAGACTCACACAGTGACATCTGTGTAGTGAAGGCAGCCTCACACAGTGACAATGTGTGTAGTGAAGGCAGCCTACCACAGTGACATCTGTGTAGTGAAGGCAGCCTTACACAGTGACACCTGTGTAGTGAAGGCAGCCTCACACAGTGACACCTGTGTAGTGAAGGTAGCCTCACACAGTAACATCTGTGTAGTGAAGGCAGCCTCACACAGTGACAACGTGTGTAGTGAAGGCAGCCTCACACAGTGACACCTGTGTAGTGAAGGCAGCCTCACACAGTGACATCTGTGTAGTGAAGGCAGCCTCACACAGTGACACCTGTGTAGTGAAGGCAGCCTCACACAGTGACATCTGTGTAGTGAAGGCAGCCTCACACAGTGACATCTGTGTAATGAAGGCAGCCTCACACAGTGACATCTGTGTAGTGAAGGCAGACTCACACAGTGACACCTGTGTAGTGAAGGCAGCCTCACACAGTGACATCTGTGTAGTGAAGGCAGCCTCACACAGTGACATCTGTGTAGTGAAGGCAGCCTCACACAGTGACATCTGTGTAGTGAAGGCAGCCTCACACAGTGACATCTGTGTAGTGAAGGCAGCCTCACACAGTGACATCTGTGTAGTGAAGGCAGACTCACACAGTGACATCTGTGTAGTGAAAGCAGACTCACACAGTGACACTTGTGTAGTGAAGGCAACCTCACACAGTGATACCTGTGTAGTGAAGGCAGCCTCACACAGTGACATCTGTGTAGTGAAGGCAGCCTCACACAGTGACATCTGTGTAGTGAAGGCAGACTCACACAGTGACACTTGTGTAGTGAAGGCAGCCTCACACAGTGACATCTGTGTAGTGAAGGCAGACTCGCACAGTGACACCTGTGTAGTGAAGACAGCCTCACACAGTGACATCTGTGTAGTGAAGGCAGACTCACACAGTGACATCTGTGTAGTGAAGGCAGCCTCTCACAGTGACATCTGTGTAGTGAAGGCAGCCTCACACAGTGACATCTGTGTAGTGAAGGCAGCCTCACACAGTGACACCTGTGTAGTGAAGGCAGCCTCACACAGTGACATCTGTGTAGTGAAGGCAGCCTCACACAGTGACATCTGAGTAGTGAAGGCAGCCTCACACAGTAACATCTGTGTAGTGAAGGCAGCCTCACACAGTGACATCTGTGTAGTGAAGGCAGACTCACACAGTGACACTTGTGTAGTGAAGGCAGCCTCACACAGTGACATCTGTGTAATGAAGGCAGCCTCACATAGTGACATCTGTGTAGTGAAGGCAGCCTCACACAGTGACATCTGTGTAGTGAAGGCAGCCTCACACAGTAACATCTGTGTAGTGAAGGCAGCCTCACACAGTGACATCTGTGTAGTGAAGGCAGCCTCACACAGTGACACCTGTGTAGTGAAGGCAGCCTCACACAGTGACACCTGTGTAGTGAAGGCAGCCTCACACAGTGACATCTGTGTAGTGAAGGCAGCCTCACACAGTGACAACGTGTGTAGTGAAGGCAGCCTCACACAGTAACATCTGTGTAGTGAAGGCAGCCTCACACAGTGACACCTGTGTAGTGAAGGCAGCCTCACACAGTGACACCTGTGTAGTGAAGGCAGCCTCACACAGTGACACCTGTGTAGTGAAGGCAGCCTCACACAGTGACACCTGTGTAGTGAAGGCAGCCTCACACAGTGACAACTGTGTAGTGAAGGCAGCCTCACACAGTGACACCTGTGTAGTGAAGGCAACCTCACACAGTGACACCTGTGTAGTGAAAGCAGCCTCACACAGTGACACCTGTGTAGTGAAGGCAGCCTCACACAGTGACACCTGTGTAATAACAAGTGAAGATAATTATGTTTACACAAAAAGTTATTAAAAATTACACAAATATATAATTCACAATCACGAAATGTTAATTAAATAAAAGAAATTAAAAAAAAATTGAATGTAAGGTAAGGCTTGAAAAACTGTGCAGAGGTGTATAATGTACTCTGTGGTAATGTACTCTGTGGTAATGTACTCTGTGGTAATGTACTCCGTGGTAATGTACTCTGTGGTAATGTACTCTTTGGTAGTGTACTCTGTGGTAGTGTACTCTGTTGTAGTGTACTCTGTGGTAATGTACTCTGTGGTAATGTACTCCGTGGTAATGTACTCCGTGGTAATGTACTCCGTGGTAATGTACTCCGTGGTAATGTACTCCGTGGTAATGTACTCTGTGGTAATGTACTCTGTGGTAATGTACTCTGTGGTAATGTACTCTGTGGTAATGTACTCTGTGGTAATGTACTCTGTGGTAATGTGGTAATGTACTCCGTGGTAATGTACTCTGTGGTAATGTACTCTGTGGTAATGTACTCTGTGGTAATGTACTCTGTGGTAATGTACTCTGTGGTAATGTACTCTGTGGTAATGTACTCTGTGGTAATGTACTCTGTGGTAATGTACTCTGTGGTAATGTACTCCGTGGTAATGTACTCCGTGGTAATGTACTCCGTGGTAATGTACTCTGTGGTAATGTACTCTGTGGTAATGTACTCTGTGGTAATGTACTCTGTGGTAGTGTACTCTGTGGTAGTGTACTCTGTGGTAGTGTACTCGGTGGTAATGTACTCGGTGGTAATGTACTCTGTGGTAATGTACTCGGTGGTAATGTACTCCGTGGTAATGTACTCCGTGGTAATGTACTCCGTGGTAATGTACTCCGTGGTAATGTACTCCGTGGTAATGTACTCCGTGGTAATGTACTCCGTGGTAATGTACTCCGTGGTAATGTACTCTGTGGTAATGTACTCTGTGGTAATGTACTCTGTGGTAATTTACTCTGTGGTAATGTACTCTGTGGTAATGTACTCTGTGGTAATGTACTCTGTGGTAATGTACTCTGTGGTAATGTACTCTGTGGTAGTGTACTCTGTGGTAGTGTACTCTGTGGTAGTGTACTCTGTGGTAGTGTACTCTGTGGTAGTGTACTCTGTGGTAATGTACTCTGTGGTAATGTACTCTGTGGTAATGTACTCCGTGGTAATGTACTCCGTGGTAATGTACTCTGTGGTAATGTACTCTGTGGTAATGTACTCTGTGGTAATGTACTCTGTGGTAATGTACTCTGTGGTAATGTACTCTGTGGTAATGTACTCTGTGGTAATGTACTCTGTGGTAATGTACTCCGTGGTAATGTACTCTGTGGTAATGTACTCTGTGGTAATGTACTCTGGCTGTATTCCAAGGTGGCGCAAATACAGTAGCCGTCAGTGGTAGGAGTTGAAGATTGAGTCACCTGAATTTGAAGACTGAGATATGGACACCTGTGTAAAATATGGACTGAACTCTATCGAGTGCACATAACTGCGAGAACCATTACTGAGACGGTGATCCCAGCTGCCTGAGGTTTGAGATACAAGGTGACGAGCCCCACGAGGAATATTGCTTGCAGAATGATAGTCCCACATCCCGGGGGGCAGGGGGGTGGGAGAGGTGGTAATTTCCGTAGTAACATGATGTGAAAAGGTGAATAGTACACAGACTATTTTCCAAATTCAAATCAGCCTGTCAAATCCTTTGAGGCTCCGCTTTCCTGCTTATAAAACTGTTGGATCGCCAGAGAGCCGGGAAGTCAAGTTAAACTCGACTCACGAAATCGTAATGACACGATTACAAACAAACGATGCCAAGACTGGGGTTAGAACCCGCAATCAGAGAGTCACAAAACTCCAGACCGACGCCTTAGCCACTGGGCCAGATTCGCATCTCAACAAATTACCTACTTCACCAGAGTGTCGTGTCAGAGGCTGGTAGGCGGCGCTGGTGTCTGTATTTCTCTGAAACAAATGCTTCACCACTCAAAATCTGATACATACAAATGAACTTCTGACCTGTCAGTATATTTCAGTTTTGGATAAAAAAATAATTTAGCCACCTAACCTAATCTAACCGTTCTAAAATCTATTTAGGTCAGCAAAAATTTAGTTTGTATTACTTGATATTAGTGCAATATATTAATTTAATGATTCTTTTAACTGATTTTTGTATTAAAAAAATGTTTTACGTACTACATGACTGGCAAAATATTTTTGTTTTATCTGTCATATTTACAAATTATCACTTAAAAGTATGACAGAAATATGTCAAGAGCATTCACAAAGTCGTAGAACAAACTATGTAGGTATATACCTGCTGGAAGCTGAATAACATTTGTAATATCCAATCTGCTGAAAATTCTGGCAGATTCTCCATGAATGGACGATGACGATTTGGATGGCATTATAAAAGTATATAATAAATAATATACTAATATATCTTTATTTCTAAAAGTACATGTACAAGGTATACAAACCATAGCTGACATCAATGACATACTTATATAGAAAGTCACTTGTTATGCTGAGCATTTCCTGCAAATTAGATCAGTTTTGTCCCAGGATGCGACCCACACCAGTTAACTAACACCCAGGTACCCATTATTACTGATGGGAGAACATGGGACAACCGGTGTAAGGAAACATGTTCAATGTTTCCACCCCTACGCCGGGAATTGAACCCTGTCCCTCTCCTTGTGAAACGAGAGCTTTCGCCACCAGGCCACGGTCCACCGTGTAGTGAAGGTATCGCCTTATAGTAAAATTATGACAGTTCACAGTAAACCATTGTTGATTTTACTGACTTTTATGTTATAGTAAATGGTGGCTGCAGTTTAAGAAACACAGCACCATCATCAACAATATTTGGAAGACAGTGAAGAAGTATTTTGAATGTAAGTCTTGGAACTGTGGCAGGAGGTAAACATGACGTGTATGAATCCACCGATCTAGGAAGACTTTTGACACCGAGGCTGAGTTAGCTATTGAAGGTGGAACATAAAAACATAAGGAGGAACACTGCATCAGGCCTACTGGCTTATACTATGCAGGCCTACTGGCTCATACTTGGCAGCTCCTTTTCAAACCCAAACCCACTAACAATAATATTTGCCCAACCCTTGATATGTTACCCGAAGAAAGAACATTGATAACCCTATAAAATTCAGTGTGATCTCACTGGTAGTTTTGCTTTGCAGGTGAAGCAGATCTTCCTTCCTCTGTCATCCTCTTGCTCTGCTAACCACAGCAACATTGACCCATAATAATATGAGAAGCGAGAGGCTCAGGTTTACCCCACAAATATTCTATTATTTAACTCCTTTTCTGACTGAATTCAAATGATATTTAGCTCTTTAATCACACTAGTACTCAAAGAATCATGCGCCTTGTACTCGGCATTTTTTTGCACTATTTTATTTACTGTGGAAGCGCTCGAGTACAATCTTAGCTCATCTGAAAGACCAGCTCTATTATATATATTACTACTCCCTATGATGCCTCTGCAACAGTCAGTCAGCACCACTATAGTGTACTGACATCCTCAGGATACCATCCTGAGGATGTCATCAACTAACTTGCACTTATTGCTATTTAAACAGAGACAGCAGGTGCAAGGTTTGCTCATTAATCTTATTTTGCCTGGTAACTGAACCCGTGTCATTTCAATTTTGAATCGAGAACTCTACACTGAGGAACATTTCAGCAATATCTCATACGTAATCTAGTGAAAAATAAAATAATGAAATTCAGTTTGTGTGAAGCTGACAGATACGTGAAAGAAATAATCGAAGATGGACTGATAATCTGAGAAACAGGCATGGAAGACGAGGAAATTAACAGTGAGCACAGAAGACAATGAAATAGTCAGTACGAGTGATGGAGAAGATGACAGTATTCAATGGAAAGGAGGAGGTAGACGGGAAAAAGTGATAGATGAGGTTGGCGTACTCACCGAAGACAGTGAGGTAGACAGGGAAGGTGATGGGATCGGTCTGGTGAGTGTTAATCTGACACTCGTAACGTCCTGAGTCGCGTGGCTGAACAGAGTTGATTTTTAGCACCCATGACTGAGAGTTAGAGGCCGGCGAATAGATGACCTCAAACCTGTCGTCAGCGGTGTAAGTGTACTGTGCTACCGTCAGGATGTGTAGGTCTGACACTCTGATCCACGATACCTGAGGAAGAGAGATGTATGTTAATTGTTGTTAGTTTATTCATTAGGAAAATTCATCTGACACTGGCCTTCGACATGAGATGTGTCATTCAGCTGTGTCAGCGCTATAGAATTCAGCTGTGTCAGCACTGCGGTGGGGGCAAGGTAAGACGGCAACCTTTATTAAGGGTAGCACTCGCATGACAGGCAGAGAGACTTCACACTTGTCAGCCATACTGGATTCACGCCGGGAGAATTTGCAATTATAAGCGTTTGTGATGTACAGCCTCTTACTTAACGACGGAGTTATGTTCCTAAGATCACGTAGTTAAACAAATTCGCAGCTAAGTGAGGAGCCTTCTTTGATATTGATTTAATTCCACCTCTGCACCATTTATAACATTTCTGGTATATTTTTAAATGTTTACACAGTAGTGTATTGTATACTGAAATAAACAGAATAAAGGAAATCAGCACTAATATACATTATTTAGGTATGAATACTGGTCAGAGAGCCCGTCGTAAGTCCGAGGCGTCAGTAAACAAGTACGTCGCTAAGTGAGGAGAGGCTGTACTCACTCCTACAGTCTGAGGCATCAAGTTACATATCTTCAGGGCCCATAGATAAGGAACTGCCATTCGGACTGAATTAAGCTAACAAATCTGACGTGGTTAAGCTTCACGGTGACAAACATATTAATACACTAATATATTTTATATGCTAATATAGATGGAATAATCTCAAAAAGACAAGTCTAAAAGTGACATAATACACGAAATGAAACCTGGAATAGTCTAACTAAAACTAAATTGAAAATTGTGAATAATAAAGTATTTGACAGAAACTATCTGGACAGAATATGGGAAAAATACAATGATTGGAAATATTGAAAAAGTTCCTGTTATCGTAACTACAATCCACAACAAATAAGAGTGAAATTTAAGAAAGATTAGAAAACCTTAGTAGAGAGTGCATAAAACCAAATATTTAAGAGAGCTGTTAAATGGGAGATACGAACTGATAAGAGGAATGGGGAATTACAGATTCCATAATGTAATAAAAGAACAAATGCTGAAAAATGGTCGTGAAAAAAAGTTTTTGTAACTGTAGATTATAAGGAAGCAGAGTGAGGACATCTTCTGAGACTGAAACCGTAAACTAAAGATCGACAGAATTCGTAAATTTAGTGGCGGGTTTTATCATGTATAAACAGCTAAATGAAGCATCGTGAGTGAAAGAAGCATCGTGAGTGAGAGAAGCATCGTGAGTGAGAGAAGCATCGTGAGTGAGAGAAGCATCGTGAGTGAGAGAAGCATCGTGAGTGAGAGAAGCATCGTGAGTGAGAGAAGCATCGTGAGTGAGAGAAGCATCGTGAGTGAGAGAAGCATCGTGAGTGAGAGAAGCATCGTGAGTGAGAGAAGCATCGTGAGTGAGAGAAGCATCGTATGTGAGAGAAGCATCGTGAGTGAGAGAAGCATCGTGAGTGAAAGAAGCATCGTGAGTGAGAGAAGCATCGTGAGTGAGAGAAGCATCGTGAGTGAGAGAAGCATCGTGAGTGAGAGAAGCATCGTGAGTGAGAGAAGCATCGTGAGTGAGAGAAGCATCGTGAGTGAGAGAAGCATCGTGAGTGAGAGAAGCATCGTGAGTGAGAGAAGCATCCTAAGTGAAACATCGTGAGAGAAACATCGTGAAACATCGTGAGAGAAACATTGTGAAACATCGTGAGAGTAACAACCTGAGTGAGAGAAGCATCGTAAATGAGAGAAGCATCGTGAGTGAGAGAAGCATCCTAAGTGAAACATCGTGAGAGAAACATTGTGAAACATCGTGAGAGTAACAACCTGAGTGAGAGAAGCATCGTAAATGAGAGAAGCACCGTGAGTGAGAGAAGCATCGTGAGTGAGAGAAACATCCTAAGTGAAACATCGTGAAACATCGTGAAACATCGTGAGAGTAACCTGAGTGAGAGAAGCATCTTGAGCGAGAGAAACATCCTAAGTGAAACATCGTGAGAGAAACATCGTGAGAGAAGCATCGTGAGTGAAACATCCTAGTGAAACATCGTGAGAGAAACATCGTGAGTGAGAGAAGCATCGTGAGTAAGAGAAACATTGTTAGTGGGAAGCATCGTGAGAGAAACATCGCGAGTAAGAGAAACATCGTGAGTGAGAGAAGCATCATGAGTAAGAGAAGTAACGTGAGAGAAACATCGTGAGAAATATCATGAGAGAAACATCGTGAGTCAGAGAAACGTCGTGAGTGAGAGAAGCATCGTGAGTAAGAGAATCATTGTGAGTGAGAGAATCATTGTGAGTGAGAGAATCATTGTGAGTGAGAGAAGCATCACGAGTGAGAGAAGCTTCGTGAGAGAAACATCGTGAGTGATAGAAGCATCGCGAGAGAAACATCGTGAGAGAAACATCCTAAGTGAAACATCTTGAGAGAAATATCGTGAGAGAAACATCGTGAGTGAGAAAAGTGAGTGAAGCATCGTGAGAGAAACATCGTGAGTGAGAGAAGCATTTTGAGTGAGAAAAGCATTGTGAGTGAAACATCGTGAGTGAAAGAAACATCATGAGAGAAAAATCGTGAGAGAAACATCTTAAGTGAAAGAAGCATGGTGATAGAAACATCGTGAGAGAAACTTCGTGAGAGAAACATCGTGAAAGAAACATCGTGAGTGAAACATCGTGAGAGAAACATCGTGAGAGCTGCGCGGGCAAGCCAGTTTTCTCTTCCTCCAGGATGGGAGAGTTGTTTTTTTTTTTTTGCCTGTTGCATTTTATGTCCATTTTTGATTTACAAGTGAGCGAAAGCCAGTCCCTTCGTGGGGTAGCTAGTTTAAGTAATTATTTTGTACCTACGGTCCCGACGCGAGGTGCGTGGCCGATCAAATGTAGACAGCTTGTACTGTCAGCACAGACAGCCTATGCTGTCTGCCAGCTTAGTTCATATTTCGCGGCACTTAAGTGCTTCCCTCTCTAGGCCTACCCAGATCAATGAGTCGCTGGGCCCACTCACTCTCACTTCACGGACGACTGACTTGGGAGGCACAAGTGCTCCCCACCACGGACTGGCTTGCGGTCACTCCCTCACACTGCTCGTTGTGTACTCACTCCTATCCAATTAAAGCCAAACTAGTCCACGGTCGTATCATTGCTACCTACGCTACCTCCATCGGCACTAAACCGTTGTTCAACAGCAAGAACAGCAATAACAAAGCATCGTGAGTGAAACATGAGAGAAACATCGTGAGTGAGAGAAGCATCATGAGTGAAATATCGTGAGAGAAACATCGTGAAACATCGTGAGAGAATCATTGAAACGTCAAATCTAGACTTAGTATTTGAGCAGAGGAAAACATTAAATCAGCATAACCCAAGTCTTTTATGCAAGTTCGGAAAAAGTAGACTAATTGTTGGGGACAATATAGAATTGCAGAGCCACTGTAGTAAAGGGAAAAAATGTGAGGTATTAAATAGTTTAATACTGAATTCAGAAAAGACCTTTTAATTGTAGTGGATTTTTATGCTCGGAAAGTTCATATGGAAGATGTTGAAATAAAGAAGAGGATGCGAGAGAATTCGCAGTTGACAAAAAAAAAATATGGAAAAAAATAGCATTTTGGATTTTACAAGAATATGCCAAGGATTGGATTTATATTATCCACTTTATGAAATTCACCATCACTCCATCACTGTCTTGTTAGAGGGGCGCCGATGTTATAGTTCAAAACCGCAAGTATCCTCATCCACTTCTGCGTTCACTTCTTTCACATCCCCATTTATAAATACATTAAACAACTGTGGTTACATCACGCATTCCCCAGATCTACTTTTACTGGACAATAATCTACCTCTCTCCTACATACCCTAACCTGAGCCTCACTATCCTCGTAAATGCACTGTAAATACTTGTCTTTACTTACGTTATCCTTTTTAAAACCTTGTTCAACTGCGATCACTTAATTCTTTCAATAACAATTACCATACACCTTACCAGGTATAATAAACAGGCTTATTCCCCTATAATTCTTACACTCTTTTTTGTCACCTTTGCCTTTATAAGACCATGCATTCTCTCTGTCAATCCCTAGGGACTTCCCCCTCTTTCATGCATTAAATAAAAGCGCAAATCATTTCAAAATTATATCCCCAAATGCTTTTAACATTTGTCTTGGTCCCATCAACCGCAGCTGCTTCACCGCATATCATTTTACCAGCAGCCTCACACATTTTACCCACAGCCTCACACATTTTACCCACACCCTCACAAATTTTACCCACAGCCTCACACATTTTACCCACAGCCTCACACATTTTACCCACAGCCTCACACATTTTACCCACAGCCTCACACATTTTACCCACAGCCTCACACATTTTACCCACAGCCTCACACATTTTAAAGATATTACGAAAAAGTATATTAGCATACAAATGGAAAATGCAAGGCCCTTTAAACTCTAAGCCGATTTCGTTGACAACTGCTATTATCAAATAATTGGAAGAAGCCTCTTGAGAAAATATGATTTATATACTTACAGAACAAAAACCTACTACTGTTAAGCTTTTCTGATTTGAGTCTACAAATTCATGCATAACTAATCGTTCAATTTAGTATGACAGTCTCTGAGAGGGAATGTGAAAGAGAAACCAGTAATAACAATATTCAAATTCCCGCAAATGACTCGGGTTAATATGGACTCACTGAGAGAGGTACATGTAACCAGAACATCACTCTTCTTCAGAGTCTCCTGTCCTAGTGCTGATTCAGTTGCAGACTCTACCACAGACACCATTATATATACAGCAGGATCAGGCAGGACTACAAAGACACCTGGACAGGCTGAACACGTAGTCCAGCAACTGGGTTCTCAAATTCATCCCCGCCAAATGCAAAGTCATGAAGACTGGGGAAGGGCAAAGAAGACAGCAGAGTATAGGCTAGGTGGCCAAAGATTGCAAACTTCTTTCAAGGAGAAAGATCTTGGGGTGAGCGTAACACCGAGCACGTCTCCGGAAGCACACATCAACTGATACCTTAGTAATGAATCGCTCAAGACACTGTACACTGTGTACGTCAGGCCCATACTGGAGTATGCAGCACCAGTTTGTAACCCACACCTGGTCAAGCACGTCAAGAAATTAGAGAAAGTGCAAAGGTTTGTAACAAGGTTGGTTCCGGAGCTCAGGGGAATGCCCTACGAAGAAAGGTTGAGGGAAATCGGCTTGACGACTCTGGAGGACAGGAGGTTCACGGGAAGCATGATAACGACATACAAAATACTGCGTGGAATAGATAAGGTGGACAGAGCCAGGATGTTCCAGAGAGGGGACACAAACAAGGAGTCACAACTGGAAGCTGAAGACTCAGACGAGTCACATGGATGTTAGGAGGTATTTCTTCAGTCATACAGTTGTCAGGAAGTGGAACAGTGTAGCAAGTGATGTAGTGGAGGCAGGAACCATATATAGCTTTAAGACGAGGTATTTATTATTTATTTATTTATTTATTTCCAATTTGTGCACACATACAGAGGTACAAAAAAATACAGATAAGAGCAGTATGCCAAAGCCACTTATACTATGCATAGCATTACGGGCTGGCTTAAAATTAACTTAAGATTAACTAAGCAATGATTATTATTATTATTATAATCAAAAAGAAGCGCTAAGCCACAAGGACTATACAGCGCTGCTACTAAGCAATGATGAAATCAGTGATAAAACATTAATGTAAACAGATAACTATAAAGCACAAGTGAGTATTACAAAGACAGGTCATATGGTTGCATTCAGTTAGGTAGTGATTCTGTTTGGTAGTGTATTTAAAAAATAATAAAGTTAGATTGGGTTTTAGGTTTAACATTTATGTGATATAATTGTGAGAAACATTTAAGATATACAATTTATAATGTTCAGTTATTCAGTATTTATTTGGTTTTGGGTGAGTAAGTAATCTTTGAGAAGAGACTTGAATTTATAAACAGGTTGTGTTTCTTTTATATTTACAGGTAATGAATTCCAGATTTTAGGGCCTTTTATGTGCATTGAGTTTTTGCATAGTGTGAGATGGACACGAGGAACATCAAAGAGTGATCTGTGCCTTGTGTTATGGTCATGTGTTCTGTTGAGGTTGGCAAGGAGATGTTTGAGGGGAGGGTTAATATCAGAGTTAAGTGTTCTATGTATGTAATAGGTGCAGTAATAAGTATGGATGTTTTGTATGGTGAGTAGGTTTAGTGTATTGAATATTGGTGGAGTGTGCTGCCTGTAGTGAGAATTTGTTATCATTCTAACTGCAGCCTTTTGTTGGGTAATTAGTGGTCTGAGATGGTTAATTGTTGTTGAGCCCCATGCACAAATTCCATAGGTGAGATAGGGGTAAATAAGAGAGTGATATAGGGCCAGGAGGGCTGACTGTGGAACATAGTACCGTATCTTCGATAGTATGCCTACAGTCTTGGAAATTTTCTTAGAAATTTGATGTATATGTGTATGAAATTTGAGTCTATTATCAAGGTGGATTCCTAAGAATTTTCCCTCTGTTAGTTTTGTGATAGGTGATCCATTTATCATTATGTTAAGAGGGACATCTGTAGCTCTGTTACCAAACTGAATGAAGTAGGTTTTGTCAATGTTTAGTGTAAGTTTGTTAGTCCTCATCCAGGTAGATATTTTCTGTAATTCGGTATTTACAGTATTGGCTAGCGTGACTGGGCTCGGGTGAGAGAAGACGTATGTAGTGTCATCTGCAAATAGTGTGGGTTTGAGTAATTGCGAAGCATTTGGAAGGTCATTTATGTATAGGAGAAAGAGAAGAGGGCCAAGGACACTTCCCTGTGGGACACCAACTGTAATTGGTTGTGCAGAAGAGTTTGCCCCATTTGCGTACACATATTGGCTTCTGTTGCTGAGGTAAGACTTGAGGTAGTTGAGGGAGTGCCCTCTTATACCATAGTGTGACAATTTTACGTGGAGCAAGTCATGGTCAACTGTATCAAAAGCTTTACGTAAGTCAATGAAGATCCCCAGTGGGACTTCTTTTTTCTCTATTGCAGTGTATATATGTTCTAGCATGTGTATAATAGCATCATTAGTATTTTTATTAGGCCTGAATCCAAATTGGCAGGGGTTGAGTATGTTTTGGGAGATAAGGTAGGAGTAGATTCGTTTATGAGTTAATTTTTCGAAGATTTTTGAGAGAGGGTGTAAGTTGGATATTGGCCTATAGTTATTCAACTCTGTTTGGTCTCCTCCTTTGTGGATCGGGGTGACCCTTGCTATTTTGAGTACTGTAGGGAAGGTGGAGGATTCAATGGATTTGTTAAAGAGTGTTGCAATGATTGGTGATAGCACTTGTGACACTTTTTTGTATATAAGGGGTGGTAAGGTATTTAAATCTCCTGCCTTGTTTTTTAGTGTGTTGATAATAAGGGAGACTTCGTATGGGTTAGTCGGAGCTAGGAACAGTGTGTTCGGGTAGTTGCCGGTGAGGTAGTCATTTGGTGGGGTATCTGAGCTTGGGATTTTATTGGCAAGGTTTTGTCCTATAGTGGAGAAGAAATCATTGAGTCTGTTTGCTGTTTCTGTTGGTGGGAGTTGGGGTTCATCTGTTTTTGCTAATTTTATTTCGCTATTTCGTGATATCTTTTTTGTTCCCAGAATTTCTGATAGGGTTTTCCAGGTCTTTTTTATATCACCTCGTAAGTTGGATAATCTGTTCTCATAATACAATTTTTTTGCCCTTCTTATCAGGCTGGTTAGGATTGACGAGTAACGTTTTGTTTGGTCTCTGGTTATGACAAAGCTCAGGGAGCAGAGAGAGGACCTAGTACCTATCAGTGAAGAGGCGGGGCCTGGAGCTGAGTCTCGACCCTTGCAACCACAATTAGTTAAGTTATAATCACTTTAACCAGGCACAATAAAACAGGGCTCTGATAACAATTACATAAATGATGACCTAAAGAAGTATATCGAGAGGATGACCTTACTGTCATTAAGAGTATACTCCAGACACACATTGTTACAAAGGAGGAGGAGAAGGAGGAGGCTGGAGAGGCATGTCCTATGTAGTTAAATAACAAAGCTCTTCAAAGGTAGTGGACTCTCTGAAGAACGAAAATTAACTGTGGCTAGATAATTAGAAAACACTGAGCTCAAATTGAAAACATTATACAGAGTCCAGGATCGCCAAAAGGAGTTAACCATAAATGAAACAGAAAACTCCAAAATATTTTTTTTAATTTACAAAACCCAAGTTGAAAATAACGTTCAGTATCTGGCCTTTGATTAAATATGGGACAAATACCGATGTCAATAAAGAAATAATTGGAATAGTTAAATCCCAGTATGACTCAGTGTTCAGTGAGTCACTGATTGGCCTAAAGATTGAGAACCACTTAGTTCTTCAAGAATAAGACTCAAAATGCTGCAGACATCTCCCTAATATAGGATATAATTGTAACCCCACTTGACTTCCAAGAAGCCATTGATTGCATGCCCATGCACTCTGTCCCAGGCCATGACTCGTAAAACTCCATACTCAAATACAGTAGTGGGCATAAGTGGGCATATTATTTGGGACAGTGATGAATTGTGATATTTATATGGAAAATTAATATTTATTTGAAAAAAATACACGGCAATGGTATGGCAGAATTGATTTAATAAGAGATATAACTGCCTTTTCCTTTTTAAACATTGCTACACACTTTGGCATAGAATCGACCAATGTTGGTATCGACCAATGTGGTATCATGTCCAATGTGGTATCAGGTCCAATGTGATATAAGGTCCTGATAACAGCAGCAATTAGCTTCTCCATTCGGTTTTTGCCAAAGATTCTCAACTGAATTGAGGTCAGGGGAATTTCTAGGCCAATTTAGAACGCTTAATCCATTCTTCTCGAAGAATGTCACCATTTTTCTGGAAGTGTGGCATGAAGCAAGATTCTGATGGTAAATACCTTCTCCATCACAAGATCTATATGCACAGTGAGAAGTTGCCAGAATTGCCTTTTGTCACTGTTCAAGTCGTTCAGGACCTTTATCAGCAGAACTACCCCAAAAAATCTTCCTAGGTGGGTGTTTTGGTGCTTATTGAATGTGTCCATTCTCGAGAGGTTCGCTTTGTTCAATCTCACTGCCACTGATCTGTATCCATGTACGGCAAAATGCACCTCATCCGAAAATATAATTTTTCTCCATTCCTCTGCTGTCCATCCCTTATGATGGAGTGTCCAGAGAAGCCATTTTGTCTTCATAGTTGCAGTCAATGTTTCTTTAACGGTTTTCTGACAGTTCTGCCAATTTCAAAGAGCCTTCGTCGAACAGTTGAAGAATCAATATTTACGCAGCTGAAGCCGAATCTCTTTCTATATCTTTACTGGTTTTCTTGGGATCCATCACACTATTTTTAATAACTCTGTCATCGTGAGGTGCTGTCTTTCGTTTTCTTGCACTTCTTCCTCAACACACCGCTATACAATCACCATCATCAGCTCTCTTCAGAATCTGTTCAACTGTTGACTTCGCTAGGCTCAAATTTTCGGCGATCTGATACTCAAATCATCATGTTTTCTAGGAGCTCCAATATTTTCGCGCTTCCTAAGTGTAACATTCATCATGAATTTCAGCAGTAATCATGAACTAAAAGAGAATTTGGCGAAACCACATTCTCTCGCGGAATAGCATTACAGAATAACAGCTGTTGTAGAAGTGACGAGAGTCACAGGGTAACACCACACATGGATGTCTGCCAGAAGTCAGTAGAAAACTCTTCTGAAAAGAAAAGAACCCAAACTACAATAATTAAGGTGGAGACTAACACATAAGAACATAAAAAAGAAGGAACACTGCAACAGGCCTACTGACTCATGTGGAGCAGGTCCATGTCCTCCCACCGGATTAGACCAATGACCCACTACCCCCGGATAAGACCAATGACCCACACAGTCTGGCCACCTCCACTCAAGGAGCACGGCACCAGACCCAGCAGCACAAGCTAGTCAGGTCCAACTCACACCCACCCACACCCACTCATGTATTATCTAACCTATTTTTAAAACTACACAACGTTTTAGCCTCAATAACTGTACTCGGGAGTTTGTTCCACTCATCCACAACTCTATTACCAAACCAGTGCTTTCCTATATCCTTCCTGAATCTGAATTTTTCCAACTTGAAACCATTGCTGCGAGTCCTGTCTTGGCTGGAAATTTTCAGCACGCTATTTACATCCCCTTTATTTATTCCTGTTTTCCATTTATACACCTCGATCATATCCCCCCTAATTCTACGCCTTTCTAGAGAGTGAAGATTCAGGGCCCTCAGTCTATCCTCATAGGGAAGATTTCTGATGCATGGGATTATCTTTGTCATCCTCCTTTGTACGTTTTTCAGAGCATTTATATCCATTCTGTAATACGGTGACCAGAACTGAGCAGCAGTCTAAATGAGGCCTAACCAAGGATATATAGAGTTGAAGAACAACCTGAGGACTTCTATTATTTATACTTCTAGATATGAAGCCAAGAATTCTGTTAGCTTTATTGCGAACACTAATGCACTGTTGTCTTGGTTTTAGATTACTGCTTACCAGAACTCCTAAATACTTTTCGGAATCAGTAGTATTAAGATCTACATTATTTAGTTTATGTGGCATGGTTATTTAACTGTCCAACATTTAGAACTTTGCATTTGTCAATATTAAACTGCATCTGCCACTTCTCCGACCATTGCATCAGTCTATTCAAAGCATCCTGGAGTGCTCTAGTATCCTCATTAGAATGAATTGGACGGCCTATTTTGGTGTCATCAGCAAATTTGCTTATGTCGCTATTTATTCCCTTATCTATGTCGCTTATGTAAATTGTGAACAACAACGAGCCCAACACTGACCCCTGAGGGACACCGCTTGTGACGTGCCCCCATTCTGATTTCTCCCCATTAATGCAAACTCTCTACTGTCTATTTGTCAGCCATACCTCTACCCAGGAAATTTTTTTTCCTATTCCGTGTGCCTTAAGTTTCCTCAATAGCCTCTGGTGTGGAACTCTATCGAAAGCCTTACTGAAGTCCATATACACAATATCATATTCATTACCATGATCTGCCTCCTCAAACACTTTAGTGAAGAAAGTTAGTAAATTTGTAAGACAGGAACGCCCCTTTGTAAAACCGTGTTGAGATTCATTAATCAATCTGTGCCTATCAAGATGGCTACGAATTGCTTCGGCAATTAATGATTCCATAAATTTTCCCACTATGGATGTAAGGCTTATTGGTCTATGGTTCGAAGCCAAGGACCTGTCACCTGCCTTGTAAATAGGTATTACATTTGCCATTTTCCACTTATCCGGCACTATGCCAGTTTGTAGTGATATGTTAAAAAGGTTAGCCAAAGGTATGCTAAGTTCCTCTTTACATTCCTTTAACACTCTTACAAACAGTTCATCAGGACCTGGGGATTTGTTACGTTTTAGTTTCTCTATTTGTCTGAGGACCATGTCACTAGTTACCGCAATCGTGCATAGTTTATCATCCTGTTCTACATAATCTATTATTTCAGGAATATCGCTAGTATTTTCCTGGGTGAAAACTGAGAGGAAGTAGGTATTTAGAATTTCACACATATCCTTATCACTGTCAGTGATCTGACCAGAGTTACTTTTAAGTGGGCCAATCTTGTCCCTAATCTTACTTCTGTATACCTGAAAGAACCCTTTTGGGTTAGTCTTTGAATCCCTTGCGACCGTAGCCTCATGATCCCTTTTTGCTTTTCTTATTCCTTTCTTTATTTCTCTCTTTAATTGAATATATTGATTTCTTAACTGCTCATCCCCTCTTTTGATACGCCTATATATGCCTCTCTTTTGACCAATGAGATGTTTTAATCTATTGTTCATCCATTTGTGATCATTTTTGTTGGATCTAATTTCCCTACGCCGAACAAAAGTTGTCTGGGCAGCTAGAACTATGCTCTGGAAAACGTCCTATTGGCAACCAAGATCACCTACCTGACCCATAGTCAGGACATCCCAATTTAGCCCACCCAGGTAATTTTTCAGTCCCATGAAGTCGGCCAAGCGAAAATCTGGGACAGAGATTTGATTGCAGTTATCTGGGTAATTCCATGATATATTGAAACTAAGTGATTTGTGATCACTTTCCCCAAGCTCATCATTAACCTCAAGATTATTAATTAGTGAATCTTTGTTGGCAAGAACCAAGTCAAGCAGATTGTTTCCTCTAGTTGGTTCTGTCACAACCTGTTCTATAAAGCAATCCTGAACCGTATCAAGAAAGGCACTAGACTCAAGATTTCGTGCCATATTGTCCCAATCAATTTGTCTAAAGTTAAAATCTCCCATTATCACAACATTTTCATTTCTAGATGCCTTATGAATTACGTCCCATAACAGCTTACTGCACTCCCTATCAAGGTTTGGGGGCCTATAAATCACACCCAAAATTAATTTGTCACGTCCTTCGAGAAACTGTAGCCAAACAGATTCTGTGTTCGATGTTTCTAATCTTATATCATGTCAAAGACAACAATTTAAATTTTCTCTGACATACATCGGCACTCCACCACCCTTCCTGTTGACCCTGTCAGTGTGGAATAGTTTATAACCCTGTATGTTGCATTCAGAAGGCATTTCTCTATCTTTCAGGTTGAACCAGGTCTCTGTTATACCAATAATATCTATATTACTTGCAAGTAATCTTAGCTCATATATCTTATTTCTTAGACTCCTACTATTTGTATAGTAAACCTTAAGGGAGCTAGTCCCTCGTTGCCCTCTACTATCTCTCTTTGTTGATCAATCGATTTGTCATTACTAGCAACTTTATTTTGAATATTGTCTTTTAAATATATCCCTGAGGTATCCCGGTAATAACTGCTGTTTTTAACTCTAATACTGCAACCTGATTGTTTCCCACAAACTCCCATACCTCTATAATCTATCAGTTTAAATTCCTAAACAAGTCATCAATTACCCTCTCAATTGAATTGGCTAATGCAACCACTCCATGAGATTACCACAAAATTTACTCCAGTCCTAATTAATTTTCATACTAGTGTACTCTAAGGAGATAAAGCCTAGACACCGGAATCATCCCAGCCATTACAAACTGTTCATATTGCCCCACTCCACACACGTTGTAGTAATACAATCGCAAAAGCACGAGACCAATTGTCGTAACATACAACAACAATTGCTTTTAAATGGTTTTAAGCAGCAAGATTAAGAGTCACATGGAATCGCGGTATCTGCACAAGCCAGGTCAACATGGGTTCAGAACAGGTAGCTCCTGTCTTTTGCAATTGCTAGATCATTTACACACAAACCATACCCCGGCCGGGATTGAACCCGCGGTCAGAGAGTCTCAAAACTCCAGACCGTCGCGTTAGCCACTAGAGTTTTGAGACTCTCTGACCGCGGGTTCAATCCCAGCCGGGGTATGGTTTGTTTGCAATCGTGTCATTACGATTTCGTGAGTCACATTTACACAGTCTAGGATGATCTTGAAGAAAAAGAAAATGGTATCTAGTATACACTGACTTCGAAAAAGTCTTGATAAATGCGACCATGAAGTAATTACTCACAAAATGGGTGAGGTATGAATAACTAGGAAACTGAGTAGATGGGGATTTAACTTCCTAACAAACAGAACCCAAAGATTAATAGTAAACAGAGTTAAATCAGTGACTGCTACAGAGAAAACTTCTGTCGTCCCGGTTCTTTCTTTTTCTCATATCTGTTTTAAACAAGGGCATAAATCATAGCATTGGATCATCTGTGGCAGACGTTACAAAAATTTGCAAGTAGCATCCACAGAAGAAACATCGAGAATCCAAGCTGATATAAATGAAGTCTTTCATTGGTTACTGACAACAATATGATGTTCATTGAGGACAAATATTAGTTATTACGTCACGGAAAAATGGATGGAATAAAACAGAATCAACGTACAAGACAAACTCAAACTTCTCAATAGAACATAAGTTATGTGAGAGATCTGGGAGTGAAAATGTCAGAATTTCTCACTTTCAAGGAGCGTTATTATCGCAAATGCAAGAAAAAATGTTTGGTTAGATAATTAGAATCTTCAAAACACGATGTGCTCTTCAGGGCACTTGTTCTTTCTTGTACTAACATCCCCCGTCAAGACAGGCGAAGTTGTTGAGCTAGAAAATATACAGCGAACCTTCGCAGGTTCAGTCAAGAACCTAGATTATCGGGCGCGCTTGAAGTCCCTAGAAGTGAACTTAATAAAAAGTCAATACTGGATGTACTGTTCCCAAATCTGCACACCAAAATTATTGCTTATAAAAACAAAGTGCTTGGTAGATGGTACAGGAGAGACTTAATGAAAAGCAGGAGAGCGAAGAACACACTGAGAAATAACTCAAGTGTTAAAGAACCGAGACTCTTCAACGCTCTCCCTTCATGCATAAGAAAGATTACCAGAAAAAAAAAAGTAGCTGTCTTCAAGAGGGAACTAGACATATTCCTCGAAGCAGTTCCTGATCAGCTGGTTTGTGTGGTATACATAGAACTTTAAGTTGCGGTCACCAAAATCTTGATCGATCACATTAGCAACGGAGAGATCTGGTCAGGGAATATGCCGCGGATGCGGTGATCTTCGGAAGTAACTCCAGGTAAACTCCACTACACCTGATACTACAAATACGTGATTGTAAACCGGTAATTACACTTACAAACACACTAACACTCACACTCATTCTCACTGACTCTCAAATTCACACAAACACACTCACACGTTCAAGGACGTCCTAACAAACACTTAATCAAACACTCACTCATTCGTTCATTTACAGACTTTCACACTAACAAATACACTTACATCATGACTGTCTCATTATGCCACCACACTCACCGTCTTGTTTCCTCTGTTATGAACAATACAGTGAAGGTAGGCGATGTCGTCCTTCAGAGCTGTCACGTTCTGAGGTGGAGATGGATCAAACATCGGACCTTGAGCATTGGGGAACCAGGGATCAGGTCGTCTGTGCCCGCCTGTTGTCAGAGGGTCAGGGAAGATCAAGCCAGACCCAGGAATGGGTCGTCTGAACCCACCAGGTGTTGTCAGAGGGTCAGGGAAGATGAAACCAGATCTGCTGCCATGGTAACCAGATCTCAGCTTCCTGCCATAGGACGGCGGTCCTTAGACACGTAAAAAGAAAAAAATTAATGTTAGTGTATTTTCCAGGTGAAATTTCTTAAATAAATTTATATTATTTTCTTAATTGTTTTATGTAGACAAAATGTAGTTAAATCATACCACGGGTGGGGTTAGAACCCGCGATCAAAGAGTCATGAAACTCCAAACCAACGCGTTAGCCACTGATCGAGGGTTCTAACCCCGCTCGTGGTATGGTTTGTTTGCCATCGTGTCGTTACGATTTCACGAGTTAGTAAAACGTAATGGTTGATACACTCTAACTGCACGATGGTCGTTAAAAACTGCAGTTTATCACAAAACAAACAATTAACAATACTTTAGTACCTAAAACTCAGATTAAAGTTAACTTTTACAGACAGGTATTTACATATTTTTTAAAAAATACTCTGAGAGGTATATATCTCTCAGCTTAATTATACCGAGAGACAATTTCTCTGTAATATTAATCTCTCTCACTATATATAAATTACGAGGCGTTTATCTCTGTGTATATATAATGGAAGGAACTTGCTTTCATAAATTCACTTATATATAGTTGAAGGGGTCGAGTCTTAGCTCATGGCCCCGTTCCTTCGCATACTATGGAAAAAGTGTTTATAACTGTGTATAAAATCCGTCCATGCACTTTTACATAAACAAATTTTCACTTGCCTTATTCGGCAAGAACAGCGTTGCTATTTAAGCCAAAATCGCAAGAGTTACATGTTCAACACGACATATATAGCATATTTCGTGCCGAATAGGTGAAATTTGCGATTACAGCTTCCATAGCAACGCTCTTCTTGCCGAATAAAGCAAACGAAAATTTATGTAACAATATCGCCAAAAAAATGAATATATATATATATATATATATATTATATATATAGTTCTGAACATAACGAAAAAAATATATTTCATTGCGTTTATTATTTAATTATTGTAAACTTATCTAAAATATATTTATTTGGACTAGGCTAAATTAAATTGCGTTTGTTATAAGAAGGTCAGGCAAGTTTTCTAAGGTTGTTTTGGTACAAAATTATTAATTTTTACGTTAACATAAATGAAAAAATATATATTTAAACCTATAAGAGAAAATCTTAGAAAGGACGCAATTTTTAATGAGCTCTTGTTAATTGACCAATTTTATCTATTTAGCACGATATATATAGGAAAGAGCAAGGTGATCAGGATAAAAATTTAGGTCACGATAGATTTGATATCAGATTGGAGGGAGAGAGTATGGAGGAGGTGAATGTAGTCAGATATTTGTGAGTGAATGTGTCAGCAGATGGGTCTATGAAGGATGAGGTGAATCATAGAATTGATGAGGGGGAAAAGAGTGAGTGGTGCACTCAGGAGTCTGTGGAGACAAAGAACTTTGTCCATGGAAGCAAAGAGGGAAATGTATGATAGTATAGTTATACTAACACTCTTGTGTGGGTGTGAAGCATGGGTGAAGAATGTTGCAACAAGGAGAAGGCTGGAGGCAGTGGAGATGTCGTGTCTTAGGGCAATGTGTGGTGTGAATATAATGCAGAGAATTCGTAGTTTGGAAATTAGGAGGTGTGGAATTACCAAAACTGTTATCCAGAGGGCTGAGGAAGGGTTGTTGAGGTGGTTTAGACATGTAGAGAGGCTGGAACAAAATAGAATGACTTCGAGACTGTATTAATCTGTAGTGGAAGGAAGGCGGGGTAGGGGTCGGCCTGGGAAAGGTTGCAGGGAGGGGGTAAAGGAGGTTTTGTGTGCGAGGGGCTTGGACTTCCAGCAGGCATGAGTGAGCGTGTTAGATAAGAGCAAAGGAAGGCAAATGATTTTTAGGACTTGACGTGCTGTTGGAGTGTAAGGTAACATGGAAGGATTCAGGGAAACCGGCAGGCTGGACTCGAGTCCTGGAGATTGAAAGTACAATGTCTGCACTCTGAAGGATGTTACTGTTGCAGTTTTATAAACTGTAATATAAAGCATCTCTCTGGCAAGACAGTGATGGAGTGAATGATGGTGAAAGTTTTTGGGAAACTGCTGATGTGTTAATAAAAAATAATTATATATATAAAACTCAAGGTTCTCCCTGGAGCTGTTTGAATATTTTCTTCTCCTACCACCCCCTATATTTTATATTCTATGTGAACATTTATTAATAAACAGAATACATTTACATTTTTCCCCATGATCCCAAGGTCTCTGATCCCACTGGGACAAATTGATATTGATGGCATATGTCCCTGTACTTGCTGATCTTGTACTCCTCCCTGTGGTCAGCAGCTCCTCCCTGTCGCCCCACACTGTGATGGATATAGGTGTCAGTCAGTGTGGACACAGGTATAGTCCCATGCTAAGAGTTTGCAATTCTTCCAAGGATAGATGGTGATCCCATCGGGATGGTTTGCTGGGTTGTGGGTATTGTTGGCTGCTAGTGATCGGTGCTCCCTCTCGGCTGGGCATCCAGCTGTAGCAAGGGTTCTCTTAATGATGTCGTTGACCTCATTGTATCTTGCATAGCAGCCCTTAGTTTTGGAACAGTTAAGACCATGTAGACCGTATTGGTCTGCTTGTGCTTTGCTGCAAATACACGTATATTCTGTGTGAATTGGGGCAGCAAGACGCAGAACCACTGCAATACGGAGGGTCTTAGGGTCGAGTCGCGTTCCCATTGCTGATATAGGAACTGTTTGGAGGAAGTCCCCAGAGTGAGGTGCTCTCACAGCCTGGAGACGGGCAGTCTCCCTATCTCATGTTACAGCCCTGAGCATGTTGGCAAGCACCTTTTCAGCGATCGGGCCATCCCAGCTTGACTGTTTGTGAGCCAGTGCTGCACTAGGGTTTGATGCTGAAGCAGCAAGAGTCTCCCATTCGGTGATGGCACTGGCGTAGCTAGGGTCCTGTATTCCTGCTGAATCACTGAGGTTATCAGGAAGAATTTGTCTTATCAACTCGTTTGATGCTATGGAAGAGGATAGGAAAGCTGGTAGAGCAATCTGGGAGGATCTGCGTACTCCCAGCCCCCCAAGCCTGACCGGAAGTGAGGCTTGCAGCCACTGTCCATCTTCCAGGGAAAGATTCAATACACACTCTAGAATGGTCTTAAGGAGAGAGTCAGATTCCTTAAGTTTTGGACTGCTGAACACTGGACGCTGTGACTAGCCAAGGACTCGAACCCATGTTGTTTTGGCCCGCTTCATGGTGAGCGAAAATCACATGACGCTCTAACCCACAGGACCACCAAATCCTACAAAAATGAAGCACCCAGCAGAGATAGGTATATTGCCTTGATCTGAGGACATATGGACAACAGAATAAAATTAGCTCAAAGGCACCCACACCACCGTATGTCCTCGGATCAAGGTAACACACCTATCTCTTCTGGGTGCTTGAGTTTTGTGGGATTTGGCGATCCTGTGGGTTAGAGGGTCATGTGGTTTCCGCTCACCATGAGGCGGCCCAAAACAACGTGGGTTCGAATCCTTCGCTAGTCGCAGTGTTGTTTATGTAAAATACCAATCGTTCGTGGTTACAGTAATTAATATATATATATATATATATATATATATATATATATATCCTGGAGTATACCTAGAGAGGGTTTCGGGGGTCAACGCCCCCGCGGCCCAGACTCAGACCAAGCCTCGTGATGGATCAGCGTCTGATCAACCAGTCTGTTACTGCTGGCCTCACGCAATATATAATGTAGAGGAAAATCTTTTAAAATCCCGTCATGTTCGAAAAAGTGACATAACCTACTTGATTTTGTTTTGGCAAATCATTGGACCCTCGTGTTAATAATCTGGAGATTACACTTAATATTGTATGAAAATATGATAATACAGTAATGGTCCCAGATTTTTGTTCAGCAGATTTCAATAGTCTTAGAGATCACCTGCCACATGTTGACTAAGATAACGAAGAGATGTATCAACTGGACAGATTTTTATATACAATTAATTCATGGTGTGCACACAACATTTATTCACTCTAGGGGAAATTAGATTGCAAAGAAGTGATTAGAAATGGATAAACAGGAGACTTAAATATCTTCCAGTGTAGACGAAGGTATTTGGAAGGTTATGAAGGGAGGAGAGAGTCATACCATCAACCAACATGTTTATATAAGAAAATCTAAATGTAACTCTGAACTTAAAGTTACACATGAATCAAGGACAAATGGTAAACAAAAGTTAGGTTGACTTAGAATAACTTTGGATAACTTAACAAAAGTTTGGTTGACTTAGAAAAACTCAGGATAACTTAACAAAAGTTAGGTTGACTTAGAATAACTTTGGATAACTTAACAAAAGTTTGGTTGACTTAGAATAACTCAGGATAACTTAACAAAAGTTTGGTTGACTTAGAATAACTTTGGATAACTTAACAAAAGTTTGGTTTACTTATAATAACTCAGGATAACTTACTGACGGTAAGAAAGACCTGTTTAATATTTAAGTTTTTCTTTCCGACTTCAAAAAAAAGCATTAATAATATCTCAATAATTATTGTAGTGAACATGAAGGAAAAATTAATGCATTATGACATTTATTCTGGATGAACATTTTTTTGTAGGATTTTTAAAATGCAAAACGGAAACTTAGTGACAAAGTAATTTGGTCACTACTTTCCGTAGTTTTAAAAGTAGGTTGGATAAATACGTGAGTGGGTGTGAGTGGGTGAGACCTAGACCTGAATATCTTGTGCTAATAGGTCTGATGCTGTACTTATTTAAGTGGATGGGACCTGACCTGACCTGACTAGGTGGGTGATTGGTTCAAGTCGGGAGGCGACTTGGACCTGTCTCTCATGGGCCAGTAGGCCTGCTGCAGTGTTCCTTCTTTCATATGTTCATAATTCCGACAGGTTTGTTTTGCTTCTCTTACCTCAATTCACTTAGTTCAAGACCTAGCATCGCTGCATACATCTCAACGTTCTCCAGTACCTTGTCATGCTATCAGATGCTGGAGCTACATTCTTGAATATGGGTTGGGCAGATGTTGCATAAAGGGCAAAGCAGCCATTGGCTGCAGAGGTTATTCGGCTTATGTAGACCTCCAGCAACATGCCTAGCACTATGCCTCCCCCAAGTATATTCTTCGTGTCTGGTCTTCTTGCCCTTCCTCAGTCTTCCTAACTATATAGATGATCAGTTTGAATTCCAGTTACCAGTTATCTGACTAATCTTGCAGTTCGTTAGGATCAATTTGCAGTCATGTCTTGTCCATTTCATATTTTATTCTTTTTATTTTTACCTCATCAACAAACAGGGATACATTAGACTCAATCCATCTACTATGTTATTTACTTGTGTCAAAAACAGCACTGGTCCCAGTAATGATCTTCGCAAAACACCATATGTTGCTCCTTCTCATTCTGACAAGTCTTCTCAGACAATTACCCTCTGCTTTCTTCCAGTAAGATATTTTTAGATGGACCCGAGAATGTTCGTTGCACACTCTTGTGAGGTACGGTATCAAATACCTGCCTGCAGTCCAAGAATACTCAGTAGAACCATCACTGTCTCTGCTATCTCCCTTCTGTCAGTAAATAAAACCCACAGTGCAATGCCTGAATATGTTCGTTCTAAAGATGTATCGCCAACCAGTGGCTTTATCAATTCAGTACAGAGATTATTTAAAAGTGTTGAAACAGCAGAAGACTAAGTAATGAATGCCTGAGCCTACATGAAGGGTTTATCAAGACTACAATGGTGAACACCTGGATCTAGGCTAAGGGTCTGATTATATAGTCTTCTACTGACTCCACTTTCAATGTATTCACAGAACTATGTATTGAACTGATAAAACCTTTGGTTTGCAAAACGTCTTCGGAATAAAGATATCCTGGCATTACACATGTGATGTGGCATGCACCTGCCTGTCTGGCAGGGAGGCAGTTACTTGCTTACTCTGCTCGATTCCACTCCTCTTGTTTTAAGTGGTTCTTTGCTTGGTCTTCTTAATATACTGATAAATTAATAACTTAACTGTGTAAATCTTGTACATAGAGTTGACGGAATATACTGGTAAAGAAAAAACTGCCCGTTGTTTTTTTGCCTTGCTCTTGTCTTGCCAGGTTGGTAATAATATTTCTGCTGTTGGTTATGGCCAGGTGCAAGAGACCTTGAATTGCTGCCTGTGTTTGTAATATGTTTTAACTTATTGGTAATATATGATACCATTACTAAGATTCGTCACTTCTTACATTTTGTCCTGTAACTCCAACAGATTAGTGAAACAAGATTTGTTCTCCCGATACCCATCGTGATTATTTTTTGTGAAATCATTTCCTTCCAAATGCATTACCACCCCCCTAGTATTGTATGTCAGTGATTCTGGTCTGTTACTCAATACTTCTGGGGTGTCTCTGTAGTTAAATATGGCAGGCGGTTTCCGTAGAGTTGTGACTGGAAACGTTAGTGTTTAGAATATCTAAAAATTATTCTTTTATGAGAAGGAAGTTACTCGTGTTTCTTTCATGGAACTCACACAAGTTATTCTACTATGAATGGACACAAAGTACACAGCTGCATAAAACAAATTAAAATCGAGCTTTCTGTTATATATATGTCGTAGGCCTTAAATAAAAAAAAGTCTCCTAAACGGTAAAAAGTAATTGTGATAAAATTTATATGGAATTAATTTAATATGTTGTAAATGTCTGAATGATTTTTCAGTTTGAGGTTTTAATGGTAAGTATAACAGCCATAATATTTATTAATGAAATTATGAAATTAGAGGCTAAAATAATAAATATTCCTCCAATACATATTAATGACAAAAGTTCCAAGCCGGCCATAAGAGGCAATCTCCGGTTATCGTACAGAATCCACGATTCAAAGTTATTAAACTTCGTTACTATATTGGGAAATTTGCATGTACATCGCCAAAAATTCTAATATATCATACTTCTGATATAATGTACGAGTGGTAATGGTTTGAAGCCAATCAGAAGAGGTATTTTTCAGATTAATTAAAAATTATCAGAATTTATTTACGAAAATTGGCGAGTTAAGCTGCCCAATAACAACACATCCTTTATTTCTCAAAACAAACTTGTAATAAGAGTCCGGAGCCAATCAGAAGTATTCTTCAGTTATTACATAATTTCCATCAGCTTTTTAAAACAATTTGTGTTAGATTCAACTAGAGGAAATATTCTGCTGGACTTGGCTCTGGTAAATAAGGATACTCAGGTAGATAATCTTGAGGTTAACGAAGAGTTTGGAAAAAATCATGACAAATCAGTGTCAATAGCTCGTGGAATTATCTTAATAACATTACATAAAGTTAAAATCTAGAATTCTCTCGCTGCAGATTATATAGGGCTAAGTAGTGTACACTTGGGTAAGATGACTTGCGACTATCGTAAGAGGCCTTGTGGTGACGTACAGATGTTAGCAACGAGATTGCTATCATCTGTATTAAGACTGCAGTGTGTAGCTGTGTCAGAAAAGTATTATCTTCCAGGTATACACTATCTACAAGTTAAAAGGCACATTTGCAACGACTTGCTATCTTTATCACAGAGACATCTTGAAAGTGAAGCGGAATTAATTTAATACTGGAGCACAAGGACGGAGTTTCTGTACTGCAGCCAGTGTAAGAACTGGTGAGGTGTCAGCAGTTTAAGGCATCTGGGTAGAAAATATATCTTCTACAACTCCACTGTGAGCATGACTTATTTAAACAAGTGGATACCGCCTACCAGTGGCGTGCAGAGGTCTGGTGATGTCCGGGGCCACCGCCCCTTCGCCCCTTCCTCTGTACGCCACTGTCGTCTACCTGTAACGATGGTGATGCCCGGGGTAAACGCCCCTTCGCCTTCCCCCTCTGCACGCCACTGCTTCTACCTGTAACAATGGTGATGCCCGGGGACACCGCCCCTTCGTCTCCCCTCTGCACGCCACAATTTCTACTTGTAACAGTGGTGATGCCCGGGGTAACCACCCCTTCCCCCCTCCTCCTCTGCATGCCACTGCCATCTACTTGTAACAATGGTGATGCCAGAAGTCACCGCCCCTTCGCCCCCCTCTGCACGCCACTGCTTCTTCCTGTAACAATGGTGATGCCCGGGGCCACCGCCCCTTCGCCCCCCAACCTTTGCACGCCACTGCCTCTACCTGTAACAATGTCTTCAGCTGCTGGAACCTTATCACTTCTTCCGCTGGATCTAGTGAATCAATATGAACGTCACAATGCTCATGGTTCTATGTTATAATGATAAAATCTACTGCACTGGGGAAAGGTCTCTCCAATAAAGATACATAAGTGTTTGCATACCATTGAATTAGACCTCACAATTCATCTTGGCATGCGTGATGATCAAATCCGGTTTCTTTCTTATATGAGCCGAGAGCCGCCCTACTACCGAACTACAAGAGCAAATGGCAAGACTTAGACGAAGATCAGTGACCGTATCAAAACAATCATCCCACTGCTGTCGAGATTTTCGTAAAACAACTCCGGGTAGTCGGGTGGTGGTGAACTGAGAGAGTTCAGGCACAATAATGGAACATCAAAATCATGTTTTTCCAAGGCCACTTTCACTTAGTGCTTGAGTTCGGTGTTTATTTGTGAGGGCTAAAGATAATATTCTAAGAAAACTGTTAAAGAGTTGTGAGAGTAATAATGCAGCAAATACTGTGTATGTGTCGCCAAGGTTATTTATGTTAAATAAATACACGAGGCCTCAATCATACACTCCACGTTATACATGTCCACATTTAGAGACAAATGTTTTTGGGATCTCCTTAAAACTTTTAATTTCCGATCAGTGATACAAACACTTGTGAAACAGCCATCCTTTATACTCTTGTTTCCTAGTGGATCAGTAGGGCATATTTCTATATATTTTAATATTTTTTTCCCAAAACGGAAGCTGATAAAATAAATTCATTACAGCTAAATTTTATTATCGCAATACGAGAGTAAACAACATCAAAAAATGCAAATGATTTTACGATCCCCAATACCCCTTAAAAATCGCACTATTTGGGTAGTAAACTGCATCGTATGGATGTGCAAACGTTGGTATTCATCAAATTCTATGGTGTGTGCTCAAAAAAAATTTTCTGCCAGGATGAGTTTGAGAGATGTACCTCACTCAGTGAGGTATACTTGGAGTATACCTGGAGAGGGTTTCGGGGGTCAACGCCCCCGCGGCCCGGTCTGAGACCAGGTCTCGTGGTGGATCAAGGTCTGATCAAACAGGCTGTTACTGCTGGCCGCATGTAAACCGATGTAAGAACTACAGCCCGGCTGCGTTCTCCCTTCTTGAAGGCAGCCAGGGGTCTAATTGGTAATCCCCCTTATGTATGCTGTGAGGCAGTTGCACAGTCTTGGGCCCCTGTCACTTACTGTGTTGTTCTTAGTGTTCTCGTGGTGTCCCTGCTTTTCATTGGAGGAATGTTGCATCTCCTGCCGAGTCTTTTGTTTTCGTATGGAGTAATTTTTGTGTGCAAGTTTGTTACTAATCCCTCTAAGATTTTCCAAGTGTATCTTTCTCGCCTGCATTCCAGGGAATACAAATCAAGGGACTTCAAACGTTCCCGGTAATTTAGGGGCTTTATCTGTACTTTCTCCTTGTCAGCAATTTCTCCTGCCTTGAAGGGGCAGTTAGTGTACAATAATACACTAAAGAGAATCATCATGGGCTTGGCGTCTCTAGTTTTGAAGGTTCTCATTATCCATCCTATCATTTTTCTTGCAGATGTGGTAGATATATTGTTGTGGTCTTTGAAGGTAAGATCCTCTGACATTATCACTCCCAGGTCCTTCACATTACTTTTCCGCTCTATTGTATGGTTAGAATTTGCTTTATACCCAGATACACTTTTAATTTCCTCAAGCTTTCCATATCTGAATAGTTGAAATTTCTCTTCAATGAACTTCATATTGTTCTGAGTGGCCCATTTGAAGATTTGGTTGATGTCTGTTTGGAGTTTTGCGGTGTCTTCGATGGAGGTCACTGTCAAGACAATTCGGGTGTCATCCACAAAGGAAGACACGGAGCTATGGTTTACATCTCTGTCAGACATAAGGATGAGGAACAGAGTTTTTCACTGTAGCCGGCTCTGACTTTCTGTTTATTATTATTTGTATTCTGTTTGTTAGGAAGTTATAGATCCATCTACCAACTTTTCCTGCTGTTTCTTTATCACGCATTTTGTGCGCTATTACACTGTGGTCGCACTTGTCGACGGCTGTCGCAAAGTCAGTGTATACTACGTCTGTATTTTCTTTATCTTCCAAAGCATCCAAAACATCGTCATAGTGGTCCAGTAGTTGAGAGAGGCAGGAGAGATCTGCTCTAAACCCTTGTTGCCCTGGGTTATGTAAGTGATGGGCATCTAGGTGGTTGGCGATCTTGCTTCTTAGAACCCATTCAAATATTTTTATATGAGATGTAATTGCTCTGTAGATGCAGGTTGAACTTAAACCTAAAGTTTCTTCCTTAAACTGAAAGTTACCTTGTATGATGTTGATAGCAATAATAATCGCAGTTAAACTAAGCACACTGGTTATTATGACTGTAAAACTACCATTTCTAACTTGTACCCAGAAGCCACGTTCTAGTTTATTATACAATTGTTCATCCTTAGAATACAAACGGAAAATTCGCAAAAATTATGGATAATGCAATATTATTACATAATCATTATATACTTTCTGAAAATAAAACAGAGACGGTCTCATGACGGAGAATAAATATCGTAATACCGTGACTGATAACTGACTCTCACTTTGGAGGAAAAAACTTCAGTCAACCTCATAAATTCGCGAGTTAATAATACAGAACAGAAAACTTTTGGTTTGCTTCTGAGATGTATTTGTTTTTGTTACCTCCAGAATGTTGATTCCAAATGTCAAGTCAGAAATGATCCAACATATCAGAACTTTTAGCGACAGTAAATTTTCAGCTATTGATATAAAAAGATCAAGTTCCATTTGCTTTACAATCGGAGAAAAATACGATTTAGGGTGAAATATTTACACTGTCATAACACAGTTACACTGTCATAAATACAATTACACTGTCATAACACAATTACACTGTCATAACAAACAATGCAGTATAGTTTTTAGTGTTTGTAAAAATACTCCATAAAAATAGTGTTAGAGCTTAAATTGACACAAATTGAATGGTAAATGGACGCGTACTGGACGAGTTTTGAGACGAATAATGGACTGAGAGGAGTGTAAGGAGTGACTAGCAGCACTTGGTGTTGTGGGATGATGAAACTAGCGTATACTTAAGTACATTGGTCTATTTTGCTATAATTCTCAGGCCACAGGTTGAGTTAGGTGAAAAACTTGTACGGGGCAGTGTGGAAGTCTCTGGTATTTATGTGTGGCCTGGGTAAGTCGTGGAGAGTGCTGAAACAGTGGCATTTTACCTGCAGGCTGGAAGCCGACAGGTAAAAAGTATGGCGATATACAGGAGCCATTAATGTTGTATTCCACTGTGGCCTAGTGGGTTTAGCGTTTGCTTATGAGTGTGATAATAATGTGGCCTAACTCTGAGCAACTTGTAAAGGTCTACTAATATATTGTGCTGTGTTAAGTCTTACTGATAATAGAGCATATTTTTGTACATGAGAGATTATGTTCCTTCCTGGTAAACAGCCCTTGTGTATTGACCACTTGTCTGTCGCTTTTCTTGAAGTTACAGGTGTGGCCACAGGGCGATTTTTTAAACATTTGGTAAATGCTCCTAGACAATGATTTAACCCCCGAGGAGCCAAGGCAACAATAGTCATGGCAACAATAGTCCAAGTAGTAGGATGGAGAAAAAAAAATCTTACAAGTGACATGGTAACAGGAGACATAGCAGTGACATGGTAACAACAGACGCAGCAGTGACATGGTAACAAGAAAAGTAGCAGTACCATGGTAACAACAGACGCAGCAGTGACATGGTAACAAGAAAAGTAGCAGTAACATGGTAACAACAGACGCAGCAGTGACATGGTAACAACAGACGCAACAGTGATATTGTAACAAGAACATGGATGGAAATCCATGTAATGTGATAAAGTAATCTAGAGACAAGAATCTCGTCAGATACGATGTTTATATATTGCATTTTATTAATAAATAAATCTCGTTCAATATAAATTTTATTAATTCGTTCAGAGAATAACAACACTGGTATATGCAGGAAGTCATCAGGTGAAAGACTTGTTGTACATGTGTCCGCAGCTGAGTAGGCTGTGGACTATCTTGAGTTTCGAGAAATTTCCTTACTGATGGTTGTCAACATAATCTGCTGGAACGGGCACTATCTGTGATGTTAAATCTTGCCTCTAGGAAGTTCATGGAGTGGTTATTGGTGTTTCAGTGTAGAGTACATGAATTATTAGCGTAATTTTGGACGCTGGTATCTAGGGCTTTGAAAGCGTCCTTTACATAAACATTGTCTCAACCTTAATTCTGTATGATATAACTGCCGGCAGTTGTGCTCACTGATTTTTCCTTTCCTTTTAGGCTAGGTCATTTTTTATTTTTGGCGAAATAATGGGACCATGACATTGGCGTTTGCTAATGAAATGGAAGGGTTGTTGTTGATTTAGAGTACAGGGAGTCAATGCATCTACTGTTTTCTCACCTTTGTTACTGCTGACGATAAAATGTTATGGGGGACTGATGTTCAGTCAAAACCTGAATTTGGTAACTGCTTTTCCAGGAGATTCGCAATAGTGTAAGAGATCCCAAATGTGTATATAATACAAGTCGATGATGAGTCCTAGGACGCTTGGTTCTCTCATGGTGTTGGGAACATAAATCTAAGTCATATTTTTGGTTGGGTTATAGTAGACTTTTCCGATCAACACGTTCTGGAGAGGAACCTGTCCACTGGTCTCTTTCTCAGGGATACACTTCGAAGTTCTAGGTTGACAATACGTTAACCTGGTGACAAAAGCTTTCGCTTCACAAGCTGAGTTTCCGGGTTTGATTTCCGGCAAGGGTGGAAACATTGGACGTGTTTCTTTACGTCAGATGTCCATGTTAACCCATCAGTAAAATGGTGTGGGTCGCATCCTGGGACAAAACTGACCTAATTTGCCCGAAATGCTCTGCATAACAATGGGCTTTCTATATAGTAGTATGTCACTGATGTCAGCTGTATTATATACTTGTAAATAAAGATATTATTAAGTAGTGGTCGATCATGTGACCGTAAAAGTTACTTTGTATTAAAAAAAACAACTTTTTACATTATTCAGAACGTTTAAGACTTAATATGGAAGGGTTGTGAGAGTATCCATAATTTGCCACTTGGAAGAGGATTCTTGGGGTTGTGGTCGTCCAGCACTTCCTGTACTTTGTGGTTGTACACGACTCTGTTTAGAATGACAAGTCTCCAGTTAGGTCGTAGCAAACATCTGGATTAGTAAAACATGAGACAGTCTCCAGTTACTGGGCAGAATTCGATAAAGTTCGCACGTAGAATGCCTCGGCCAAAATGCCATTCCATTTCTTTCATAAAATGAAGCAATTTTTAAAGATAGATGTTGTTCAGAATTGTTTTATTTGAATCAGGGCAAAATGCAAAGCTAACAGAGGTTACATAGTGCCTGGGGAATAAAAATAATTCAGATTCAGTCCATTAAAGGGAAGAATAAATCTGTTTTGTCGGATAATGAGCCTCTTACCAGCATCAAGGATAAAAAATAAGAAAATAACAGACCATTTCGAGATCAAATGGGGTAAAATGGCACCAATACATTCCATTGCCAATGCCAACCATCTTCTGAGTGGGATATTTGCAGGTTGAAATTCTGAAGCCCATCAGAAGAGGCTTTCAAACACCAATTTTGGAAATAATCTATAAAATAATTAGCAGAGGGTGTCAACACTTGTCAATAGTTCCATGAACCTTCACCTGATAGTTGACTATCACAGAGGTACCTACAGGCAAACATTATTGATAATTCTTTCAGTAATTTCTACTGTCCTGCCAATGTAGGTCTTTCTTGACAGATAATCTAGTTAGAAGATGAATGGTTCACAGAACCGACACGTTGATGAAGTAGACACATGTGCAACTCTTGGGAATCTTTGAGGGAAACGTTTCGCCACACAGTGGCTTCATCAGTCCATACAAAGAAGAATCGTGAAGAACAGGAGGAGGAGGAGGTAATCAGTCCCTCAACATTGAGTCGATGTGGTCAGTCCATCAATCTTGAACAGAATACGGCATATGAGAGGAGAAGTGGCTTATATACCGAAGGCAGGAGAGGTGCAGCAGTCGTAGGTGGTGTCACATTGGTCCAGTGTGGACCAATGGTTAGGCAAGCGAAGAATTCCCAAGTATTAAGATCCCAAGAAGTTGCAGTGTCTGTCAGACACTGCAACTTCGGTCTGTGACAGAATCTAATTGTCATTCTGGCCATTTTCATCCTGGCATGAATAATAAGTCACATTATGTCCTACCTCCTGCACCATCTGTGGAGAGATGATCTGGGAGTGGGTGTTTTGTGACAAACTCTTGCTGCGTAAGACAGGTATGCCTAGTAGCACGTGTTACATAACACAGGTATACCTAGCAACACGTGTTACATAACAGGTATACCTAGTAGCACGTGTTACGTAACACAGGTATACCTAGTAGCAAGTGTTACATAATACAGGTATACCTAGAAAGGATACTCCGCCCCTAGAATATCCTTAATAATCTCTCCCTTGACCAGGCAGAATTTGATATCTGATCAGGTAGGAGATATTTACTTCGTAACTGTTAGAATCTCTGCTCTACATTAATCTCTAAGAATCAAGATAACAGTTATAAACCTGGTATTTCAGACACTGTGTCAGAGAACATTTCCTTTACAGTCTTACCGACGGCCGGTATTACAATTTGCCCGAGGTACTCCAACTGGAAGTCACCTTGCAATAAAGCAAACTTACTGCAATAACGCCAAATATTTTATTTAGCAAAGTTGAAAGTAATGGGTGGTTGGTTACATAATATGCTGCAACACCTGGAGCCACAACTCTCTGGCAGAGGTCACAGCAGGTGTCCTATACCTACTGTTATGAATTTGAGAAGTGGGAATTCCTCTCGTGCTGCTCACTATTCGTGAGAGTTAGCAGAAATCATTTAAATATTCACCAGCCGAGATGATCTTTGGGTGTTCTGTGTGAAGACTTGTGTCTGTGTTATGTAACGTTTCTTGGGGAGACTAACCCTCTCTCTTTCTACATCTCTCGATGCTATTAGAGAAAGATTAGCTTATTTGCGTGGTCTGCTATAAATGAAACAGCAGATCATTAAGTGCCCAGATCATTAAATAAGTGACCTGATAATGCTCAGTGATCGGTTCATTGTCATATCCAGTTGGCGAGATACGAGGAATCTTTAGCAGTTAAGAGGAAGGTCAATGAATATAATTATGCAAGTATACACTCTGGGAAGAGAAAATCCATACACATCTATAATATTAACCAACTAAACCCTCTCATTGTCATCTTATCTGCTGTTTTTTCCTAGGGATCTACATGCCTTCGTTATTCATTAGGGACTTTTGATATTATATATCTGAATGTTATCTCTTTCGTTTCTCCTAATTGTAGCCGAGGGACAGAGGTGAGGCTGAAGACCACAGAGATGCTGGAAAATCTTCGTAATTTATTGAATAGTTTTTCCACAAAGGAAGCTTCTGAGACTTGCTCTAGTTAATGCTAACCTTGACTTTTTTTCTGATGTTCCCCGATCATATATGCTCAGGGAACGTGACGTGGGTGTTCACGGTGCTACACCTACAATTAAGCAGACATCTTATCATGTAAGCTCTGGGAAGCAACAGATTTACAATGTGGAGATAGATTTTCGATTCATTAATAATCTTATTGAACCCGACCCTAGGGGTCCCTATGTATCTTATTCCATTAAAATGACTATATATCAGTAACTTCATTAAAATGCCTATAATCAATACACATGCAATAGGTATCATCTAGCTTAGTACCTATGACAGATGGTACCTATAGCATATATACCAATTACAAGCTTTTAATCGAGGCTACCTGAGGGGTATCTCTTACCTAGAATTCAGAGAGTACCACATTTGTACACAAAAGCTGGTGTTTGCAGGGTTATTTCTACATTGTTTCAGTGTTAGGTACACGAGTGTGAGAAAGCATTTTATACAAAAACATTTTATATTGCCGGTTATTGCGTCTTAGGGGTTTATTATGGCGCTGTTTTAGGGGATTTCTCGGAATAACATTAAGTTAAGCGTATTCCCCTTAATACGAGAGATTTTATCCTCGGTTTAGGGAAGATTTGAGTACAATCAAGGAGATGAAAAAAGACTCATAAAATATACATATTTAATGTATCTGATTTTAAGCAATAATCTTTTGAATGATTAAGACAATAGTGCCTTTCACAGCTATTAAGGCAATGTATAGTACACACAAGAAATTCTTTATAAATAATACTTATTTACAAAGGAATCGTAATATAATCACGATTAAATTCCTACAGTGAAACAATGTTCAGTTCACGATACAGGATACAGCAGATTAAGCCAATAACTGAGAAATAGGAAAATCTCTCCCTTACTTTTGGACATATGTATTTAAAATTACACATCACTAGAATGATCTCATCACAGAGACATACAAAACGCAGTTGTACGTCATAACTATGAATTCTTAGTGCGTACTAATTTTAAACTCAGTTAATAAGACCTTTGTCTCTAAGTACAGAGATGGATAAAGCGTAATAGTGCTTAACAACTATGAGTTAACAAGAGTCGTAGAAGTCTCTAAGCTCAGAAGACCACCTAAATCAGAGGAATGTATAGAGCCACTGAGACCTCTTGACTGACAGAGGTCGTGAAATGTGACTTGAACAGACATGATCACCAATACATGGTGCTACTCGTAACAACAGTTACTAAGTTTATCCAGGTTAACACAAATACAGTTACATACATCATCATACATAGCAGCATATGTAAAAAACCTAGAATAAGGATAACCCAAAAAAGTCAGAGTAACTTATTACCATTGTGGTCCTTTAAAATTGGCCACATCAACAGTTGCATACCGTAAATATCCCTACTTAAAACATAGCTAATAAGAGTAATATATATATATATATATATCTCTATATATATATATATATATATATATATATATATATATATATATATATATATAATATATATATATATATACACACACACACACACACACACATTTGTACCCACGAAACGAGAAGTATTGATCAATAACAACACTGCACTAGCCAAGAAGTCGAACCCATGCTGCTTTAGCGTGTTCATTGTACTGGTACACCAAACAGGGAGTAGAATGAAATTAGCCTAATGTCATCCACACCACAGTATGTCCTTGGGTAGCGAATACAACATCCAGTTCTGCTGGATGCCCTACTCTTAAGGATTGTGTGGTCCCGTGGATTAAGGTGTAACGAGTTCTCGCCCATCATGAGGCAGGCCAAAGTAGCACTGGTTCGACTCCTAGGCTAGGTGCAGTATTTTTTATATATATATACAGATATATATATATATATATATATATATATATATATATATATATATATATATATATATATATATATATATATAGGTAGTAGGTTGGTAGACAGCAACCACCCAGGGAAGTACTACCGTCCTGCCAGATGACTGTGAAACAGAAACCTGTAACTGTTTTGCATGATTGTAGGATTGCTGGTTTCTTTTTCTGTCTCATAAACACGCTAGATAACAGGGATATCTTGCTACTCCTACTTACACTTTGGTCACACTTCACAGACACGCACATGCATATATATATACATACATCTAGGTTTTTCTCCTTTTTCTAAATAGCTCTTGTTCTTCTTTATTTCTTCTATTGTCCATGGGGAAGTGGAAAAGAATCTTTCCTTCCTAAGCCATGCGTGTCGTATGAGGCGACTAAAATGCCGGGAGCAATGGGCTAGTAACCCCTTCTCCTGTAGACATTTACTAAAAAAGAGAAGAAGATAAACTTTATAAAACTGGGATGCTTGAATGTGCATGGATGTAGTGCGGATAACAAGAAACAGATGTAATAAAGTTGGTAGAATTACCGACAATATGTAAAGTAAAAGGACACAAGTGCAACTAATGTGACATTTATTGTGGCAACGTTTCGCTCTCCAGGAGCTTTATCAAGCCATTACAAACAATACATGGACACAGAGGGTATATAAAGGCTCGGAGTGAGGTGAATACTAGTGAGGTACCATTCCGATGTTCACTAGTGGTAGTAGTAGTAGTAGTAGTGGTAGTGACAAAAGCAATTAATTCGTACATGAGTAAAAGGATATAAAAGCTATTACTTGGGTAACATAAAAATAGGTTGGACAAATATAAACTGGAATGAGGCAGGTTGTTTCAGTGTTCACTCTCTGTGCTTTGTGTAGTATAACAGGAGAGACTATGTGACGGCAGGGTTTACTGTTTTCAGGAGGATTCTTGCTAAGACTTCGGAGATGGTGAAGCTGCCGTTGTTTTGTTTAATTGTATTCGAAACAGCGATCAGTGCTGATTCAAGGCACTTGCGTGTGCGGAAATTAGTTTCTTTTATCACTAATTGGGCGTCTCTGAATTTCATAAGATGATTGGTGGAATTTCGGTGTTGTACACAGGCGTTGTTTAAGTTGTCGTTCCTACATGCGTATATGTGTTCATTGAGGCGGGTGTCGAGGTTTCTTGCTGTTTCACCTACGTAGATCTTGTCACAGCCTCCACAGGGTATAGTGTAAACTCCTGCATTGACTGGTTCGTGGTGCTTGGGTTTTGTCCTGGTTAGATCCTTTATTGAAGTGGTAGAAGCGATGGCGACTCTGGTGTTAGCTTGTGAAAGTACTTTTGAGACGTTTAGTGCAACCTGGCTGTTGGGAAGAATTATAACTTTGTTGGGAGCGGTGTTGATGCGTGGAGAATTGATGATCTGAAGAGCTCTTTTCTTGCAGTCTTTGATGAAAAAAGAAGGAAATTGTAACTCAGTGAATGTTTGGTGAATGTAAGTACATTCCTCGTCAAGAAACTCAGGACTACAAATTCGGTATGCTCTTAGGAAAAACCCGATGATGATGCCAAGATACCAAGACCAAAAGAGGCATCATCATCGGGTTTTTCCTAAGAGCATACCGAATTTGTAGTCCTGAGTTTCTTGACGAGGAATGTACTTACATTCACCAAACATTCACTGAGTTACAATTTCCTTCTTTTTTCATCAAAGACTGCAAGAAAAGAGCTCTTCAGATCATCAATTCTCCACGCATCAACACCGCTCCCAACAAAGTTATAATTCTTCCCAATAGCCAGGTTGCACTAAACGTCTCAAAAGTACTTTCACAAGCTAACACCAGAGTCGCCATCGCTTCTACCACTTCAATAAAGGATCTAACCAGGACAAAACCCAAGCACCACGAACCAGTCAATGCAGGAGTTTACACTATACCCTGTGGAGGCTGTGACAAGATCTACGTAGGTGAAACAGCAAGAAACCTCGACACCCGCCTCAATGAACACATATACGCATGTAGGAACGACAACTTAAACAACGCCTGTGTACAACACCGAAATTCCACCAATCATCTTATGAAATTCAGAGACGCCCAATTAGTGATAAAAGAAACTAATTTCCGCACACGCAAGTGCCTTGAATCAGCACTGATCGCTGTTTCGAATACAATTAAACAAAACAACGGCAGCTTCACCATCTCCGAAGTCTTAGCAAGAATCCTCCTGAAAACAGTAAACCCTGCCGTCACATAGTCTCTCCTGTTATACTACACAAAGCACAGAGAGTGAACACTGAAACAACCTGCCTCATTCCAGTTTATATTTGTCCAACCTATTTTTATGTTACCCAAGTAATAGCTTTTATATCCTTTTACTCATGTACGAATTAATTGCTTTTGTCACTACCACTACTACTACTACCACTAGTGAACATCGGAATGGTACCTCACTAGTATTCACCTCACTCCGAGCCTTTATATACCCTCTGTGTCCATGTATTGTTTGTAATGGCTTGATAAAGCTCCTGGAGAGCGAAACGTTGCCACAATAAATGTCACATTAGTTGCACTTGTGTCCTTTTACTTTACAAGAAACAGATGATTGCTGATGTTATGAATGAAAAGAAGTTGGATGTCCTGGCCCTAAGCGAAACAAAGCTGAAGGGGGTAGGGGAGTTTCGGTGGGGGGAAATAAATGGGATTAAATCTGGAGTATCTGAGAGAGTTAGAGCAAAGGAACGGGTAGTAGTAATGTTGAAGGATCAGTTATGGAAGGAGAAAAAAGAATATGAATGTGTAAATTCAAGAATTATGTGGATTAAAGTAAAGATTGGATGCGAAAAGTGGGTCATAATAAGCGTGTATGCACCTGGAGAAGAGAGGAATGTAGAGGAGAGAGAGAGATTTTGGGAGATGTTAAGTGAATGTATAGGAGCCTTTGAACCAAGTGAGATAGTAATTGTGGTAGGGGACCTGAATGCTAAAGTAGGAGAAACTTTTAGAGAGGGTGTAGTAGGTAAGTTTGGGGTGCCAGGTGTATATGATAATGGGAGCCCTTTGATTGACCTTTGTATAGAAAGGGGCTTAGTTATAGGTAATACATATTTTAAGAAAAAGAGGATAAATAAGTATACAAGATATGATGTAGGGCGAAATGACAGTAGTTTGTTGGATTATTTATTGGTAGATAAAAGACTGTTGAGTAGACTTCAGAATGTACATGTTTATAGAGGGGCCACAGATATATCAGATCACTTTCTAGTTGTAGCTACACTGAGAGTAAAAGGTAGATGGGATACAAGGAGAATAGAAGCATCAGGGAAGAGAGAGGTGAAGGTTTATAAACTAAAAGAGGAGGCAGTTAGGGTAAGATATAAACAGCTATTGGAGGATAGATGGGCTAATGAGAGCATAGGCAATGGGGTCGAAGAGGTATGGGGTAGGTTTAAAAATGTAATGTTAGAGTGTTCAGCAGAAGTTTGTGGTTACATGAAAGTGGGTGCGGGAGGGAAGAGGAGCGATTGGTGGAATGATGATATAAAGAGAGTACTAAGGAGAAAAAGTTAGCATATGAGAAGTTTTTACAAAGTAGAAGTGATGCAAGTATATGGAGAAAAGAGAGAGGTTAAGAGAGTGGTGAAGCAATGTAAAAAGAGAGCAAATGAGAGAGTGGGTGAGATGTTATCAACAAATTTTGTTGAAAATAAGAAAAAGTTTTGGAGTGAGATTAACAAGTAAAGGAAGCCTAGAGAACGGATGGATTTGTCAGTTAAAATTAGGAGAGGAGAGTTATTAAATGGAGAGTTAGAGGTATTGGGAAGATGGAGGGAATATTTTGAGGAATTGGTAATTGTTGATGAAGATAGGGAAGCTGTGATTTCGTGTATAGGGCAAGGAGGAATAACATCTTGTAGGAGTGAGGAAGAGACAGTTGTGAGTGTGGGGGAAGTTCGTGAGGCAGTAGGTAAAATGAAAGTGGGTAAGGCAGCCGGGATTGATGGGATAAAAATAGAAATGTTAAAAGCAGGTGGGGATATAGTTTTGGAGTGGTTGGTGCAATTATTTAATAAATGTATGGAAGAGGGTAAGATACCTAGGGATTGGCAGAGAGCATGCATAGTTCCTTTGTATAAAGGCAAAGGGGACAAAACTGAGTGCAAAAATTATAGGGGGATAAGTCTGTTGAGTATACCTGGTAAAGTGTATGGTAGAGTTATTATTGAAAGAATTAAGAGTAAGACGGAGAATAGGATAGCAGATGAACAAGGAGGCTTTAGGAAAGGTAGGGGGTGTGTGGACCAGGTGTTTACAGTGAAACATATAAGTGAATAGTATTTAGATAAGGCTAAAGAGGTCTTTGTGGCATTTATGGATTTGGAAAAGGCGTATGACAGGGTGGATAGGGGGGCAATGTGGCAGATGTTGCAGGTGTATGGTGTAGGAGGTAGGTTACTGAAAGCAGTGAAGAGTTTTTACGAGGATAGTGAGGCTCAAGTTAGAGTATGTAGGAAAGAGGGAAATTATTTCCCAGTAAAAGTAGGCCTTAGACAAGGATGTGTGATGTCACCGTGGTTGTTTAATATATTTATAGATGGGGTTGTAAGAGAAGTAAATGCGAGGGTCTTGGCAAGAGGCGTGGGGTTAAAAGATAATCACACATAAAGTGGGAGTTGTCACAGTTGCTCTTTGCTGATGACACTGTGCTCTTGGGAGATTCTGAAGAGAAGTTGCAAAGATTGGTGGATGAATTTGGTAGGGTATGCAAAAGAAGAAAATTAAAAATGAATACAGGAAAGATTAAGGTTATGAGGATAACAAAAAGATTAGGTGATGAAAGATTGGATATCAGATTGGAGGGAGAGAGTATGGAGGAGGTGAATGTATTCAAATATTTGGGAGTGGACGCGTCAGCGGATGGGTCTATGAAAGATGAGGTGAATCATAGAATTGATGAGGGGAAAAGAGTGAGTGGTGCACTTAGGAGTCTGTGGAGACAAAGAACTTTGCCCTTGGAGGCAAAGAGGAGAATGTATGAGAGTATAGTTTTACCAACGCTCTTATATGGGTGTGAAGCATGGATGATGAATGTTGCAGCGAGGAGAAGGCTGGAGGCAGTGGAGATGTCATGTCTGAGGGCAATGTGTGGTGTGAATATAATGCAGAGAATTCGTAGTTTGGAAGTTAGGAGGAGGTGCGGGATTACCAAAACTGTTGTCCAGAGGGGTGAGAAAAGGTTGTTGAGGTGGTTCGGATATGTAGAGAGAATGGAGCGAAACAAAATGACTTCAAGAGTGTATCAGTCTGTAGTGGAAGGAAGGCGGGGTAGGGATCGGCCTAGGAAAGGTTGGAGGGAGGGGGTAAAGGAGGTTTTGTGTGCGAGGGGCTTGGACTTCCAGCAGACATGCGTGAGCGTGTTTGATAGGAGTGAATGGACACAAATGGTTTTTAATACTTAACGTGCTGTTGGAGTGTGAGCAAAGTAACATTTATGAAGGGGTTCAGGGAAACCGG